>NC_134351.1:37511225-37695854 GCF_964195595.1 Calonectris borealis | reverse complement strand
TATGGCAAGATTCACTTTGACTGTAACGAGCTAGGTTTTCATCCCTTGAACATTTTTCTGAATATACCTGTAATATCCCCCCCACCCTCTGACATATGTAGTTTTCTCAGTATGACATCCCTGTGCCAAGCAATCAGAGCAACTTCCCTTGTTTGCTGATGTTTATTAGGACTACCATATCATGAAGAAATCCACCCGTTCCTTCAGTGCTGCCCAAGTGGAATCTCCATGGAGACTGACCCAGCCGTCCATCATTTCTAACATCGTCCTGATGAAAGGGCAAGGCAAGGTGAGGATTTCTGCATGTGGCTGGTTTCTTACATGTAGCAGGAGCTGGTGTTTAAGAGGTGTCTCTAACGCCCGGGACTTCCAGCAGCTCTCAAGGTAGCCATTAATAATAATAAAAAAATTCCATTTTTAAATTTAAATGCCAAAGTTACACCTGCAAAATACAGGGGAAGCGATGTTCATGTTATGCACTTGACGCAGGGTGGCTTTCATTCTGATTTGGTGCATCTGGTCATTACTGAGATATCAAATATTAATAATGGATCTATAAATATGTATGTTTATTCAAAGTTGGTGCAGCTACAGAAGAGTACCTGTTTGCATGCATATTTATGGACAAGCATATTTTATCTCTCTGGAATCTGGATACATTAAAAAAAAAATCGCTGTAAATTAAGTGTTAAACCCAAAGACAGGTTCCTGGTTGATTGCTTATGAGAGCACTGAATTCTCTGGGTCAGAGTCCTCTTTTCTCCCCCCAATAATGTGTTTGCACATTTGCTGGATACTAGCTGGCTGAATGCTAAGGGAAAATAGACAGGCATTAAACTAGATTTATATTGTTTTCCCTAATCCAATCCACGCTAGTATTGGAGCTGTCACTTAAATATGCTAAAATTATGCATGTCTTTTTCTGAAATACTGTTTAAATTCATCAGATTGGATGTGTTTTGGACTAAAAAGACTTGTTTTCATTTTCAAGCTCAAATACAAAACAAAAGAAATTCCTTGGTGTGCTTTAAGTTTAGCAAAGAGTTAGAAATAGTGACTTGACTCACGGTTGCTATAACTCTCCTTATTTTGGGAGCTTCAGGTTTTTCATTACATTTCCAAGCAAATATTTCTTCATTTTTCACTTATTTTTTTGACCCCGTTTTTCTCATAAGAATTAGCTTATTTCTCTCTGTGGGATAAGCCGCCCTCCCCTGCCTTTCTGCAGTTAGCTGCAAGGCGTTACGAAGCAGTTGGGAGCATGCAAACTCTAGTGATCATGAACAACCTCAAACAGCTGCTCTTTTGGGTGCCTTTCACCCACCTTTTGAGCGATCACCTCTGTTAGGGGTTGCGCTGCATACAATTTGTATAGTAGCATTTACTTTATTATCTCTATGTGGACCTGGGACTTGAAAAGTATTTCCATAGAGTCGCTGTGTTGGTAGCTTGAAGCCAAGTGTGTGCCCTTGGATTTTCATCTGTAGGTAGATCTGCAAGGGGTGTTTTTTTGTTAGGCAGTGGCAGCGCTTCTCCAGGAAGGTGGGCTAATGTGGGAACCTCTGTACTTTGCATCTCCAAACCCACCTCACGGAGACGTGGGGAGAACTGCTGTGTCCGTGCAGGGGAATGCCAGGAGCCTCGTGTTTTCCATAGGTTGCTTTGCAGTTGATAACTGCACAGTAAACAGTTGAGTTATTTTGTGTTGCACGGGGGAGCTAGGATGCTTCCTTTCTAGAAATCAGTAATGTCTTATCAAATTACTAGAAACTCATAACAATGGTAGTCTACTTTGTATTCACAGAGTAAAACAAAAGAGCTGGTGGTTGTATTGGGCTGTAAATACAGTGTTAGTGCCTGCTCTGGCAGCATCCCTCAGCTGGAGAGCACTGCCCGAGGCGCTAATAATAACTGTGGCTTCAGATCACTGAAGCACAATGGTTTTCCACTTTCCTTGTCCACCTGGTCGGTGACTTTTCTCTTTATTCTGTAAAATACACGTACAGTGGTGACAATAGGAGAAATATGTGGGGGATGGATCAAGGAAGTGATTGGGCTGGGAAATAACTCAGCAGAAGGGGGAGAGGTTTGTTCTGCTGTGCTCATCCGTTCCCTGATCAGCTTCGCAAGACGGTCCCACAGCCAGCCGGGGTAGCACAGGGGCAAGAGCTAACAGATCGAGCCCTGGGGAATGTATTGATCTAGATTTATTTAAATATAACGTGGTACATGTCTCCAGAATAAATAAAAATGTACATGTGCATGGCAGCCCCCCCATGCCAGCCCCCTTCCAGCTACATTCCTGACATTACAGCACTGACCTTATGTCATGTTCTTAAGCTTTTCTTTTTCCTGAGGAAATGCAGGATCTGTGACAGCAGAGAAAACTACAGTTAATCCTGGATATAGATTTCAGGGGTGAGAATCTACTGTCTGTCCATTTAAGAGCAATGTGTTACAGTTTTTAAAATGGGAACGGGATAACATAAAGCCATTGACCCAGTGTTTGAAAAAAAAAAAATTGTCAAAATAGCATTTTTGCCTTTTAGCTTAAGGTGCCTGCTGCTGCTTTTTGGGCTGATAAGTGTGTTGATATTAGAGTGAAAGTAAATCGGGAAATGCAAGCAGAGGGTAAGATTGCAGTACGATTCATCATAAACTATTAGGTTTTCATCTTTCCTTTATCTTGTATGTTATCAGCAGTCTTTCTCACACAGGTGATAAGAGTAAGGTACCAGCTGTGTGTCTTCTCCCTTTTCTGTAGGGTCTTGGATTCAGCATTGTGGGAGGTCAGGATTCTGCTCGTGGACGCATGGGGATTTTTGTGAAGACTATATTCCCAAATGGAGCAGCGGCTGCTGATGGAAGGCTTAAAGAAGGTACAGTAGAGAGAATCCAACTGCATATAAAGGACCACAGTGGGATATTATTTCAGTCCAGCAGAAAAATTCAAGTACAGCTTTATTTAGGCACCTGGCCATCAGCAAGAGGCTGTGGAGGATGTAACACACGCTGTTTGTCCATCCTGGGGAAGATCATTCATAGCAGTTAACTTGATTATATTGCATATTGAGAAGGGAAAACTACAGCATGAAGTTTTTTTTTTCCCTTCCTCTTCAGTGAACCTTATGTGCCTAAGCCATAAGCTACAATTCTTCAGTTGGAGAGGGTCATTGATAGCAGTGAAACATATCTATCCAACCATCATCTGACTTAAAGATGCTGGTCCAAGAAGGGGTTATACAGAGGGGCATGCTTTGGAGAGGCTGTTTTGGCCCTTGTGCTCTCTGAGCCTCTTGCTGTGATTTTTGACGTGAATCAACAAGTGAGAGTCGTAACCAGACAAAGAAAAGAGGAAGGATGAGATTGGCAGTAAGATCACCCAGCTGGTTAGAGAAGCAGATATAGCCTGATTTTATTACTGCTTTTCCAGTCTTGATCTCTGAGCTGGATGTATAGCCTGCTCTGTGTGTGTTTGCAGCCTGGTCCGAGTACTCCCACGCCAGACACTCTTATGCACTGTTGAAAGTACAAAGTGACCATGAGTTTAGAGCAGTGGTTTACAACTCTTCTGCAGGGGTTGGGTTACTTCTCGTCCGCAGAAAGCTGCTCCTGTGTTACTTCTTTCCTTCTCATATCATCATTCCCCTCTTTACATTTCGTCACTTGTATTTGAGGCTGCTTTTGGTGCTGACTCTCAAACTTACTGCCAGAGGGAAGCTCACGTCCCTGCAGCATAGGTTGTGCAATCACCACGGGAAGCCAATAAGTAGCAGCTGTCCCATAAACCCAGCAAGCCTTTGCAGGCTATTCAGAGCTCGCATGTCGTGGTTTAACCCCAGCTGGGTTAAATCTGGGCTTATCCATTGCCACACGCTTTGCGGTGCTCCAGCATGACCTCATGCACAGCCACTGATGCTTCAAGGTGTACCTGCTGCAGCATGGACTTATCCTTGGGCCACAATCCCTTCAGAGGTATACCTGCTGCGGCACGGACATAATCACGGCCACAGACACAACCATGGCCACAGACACTTCGAGATGTACCTGCTCTGGTGTGGAGTTATCCACGGCCACAGATGCTTCGAGGTGTCCTGCTCCCACATGGACTCATCCACAGGTCACAGTCCCTTCGACTTGAGTTCACACTGGAGTTCTAGCCTGTCCAGTACAGCAGCGATGCCCTGGCCATCTGCCAGCCCAGGCGCGTGGCCATTGCTGTTATCAGAATGTTCCCAGGCACAGCACAGTAAGATGATCAGCAGTACAGCAAGCAGCGAAAGCAAAAAGCAGCCACTAACGAGCACTAGACTAATACACAGTGAGGCAAGCAAGCCCCATGGCAAGCACAGGAGCCTGCCAATTAATAGCTAAACAGCGATAACAGCTATAAACTCTATCTAGCACATTCCAATTGAACCTGTTGTTATCTCGAACCCTTTGAGCCCCACGTTGGGCGCCATAAAGGACTGTTGTGGTTTAACCCCAGACAGCAACTAAGCCCCACACAGCTGCTCGCTCACTCCCCCCACAATGGGATGGGGGAGAGAATCAGAAGGGTAAAAGTGAGAAAACTCATGGGTTGAGATAAAGACAGTTTAATAGGTAAAGCAAAAGCCGCACGTGCAAGCAAAGCAAAGCAAGGAATTCATTCCCTACTTCCCATTGGCAGGCAGGTGTTCAGCCATCTCCAGGAAAGCAGGGCTCCATGACGCGTAACGGTTACTTGGGAAGATAAACGCCATCACTCTGAACGTCCCCCCTTCCTTCTTCTTCCCCCAGCTTTATATGCTGAGCATGACGTCATATGGTATGGAATACCCCATTGGCCACTTGGGTTAGCTGTCCTGACTATGCTCCCTCCCAGCTTCTTGTGCACCTGGGAGAGCATGGGAAGCTGGAAAGTCCTTGACTTTGTATAAATACTGCTTAGCAACAGCTAAAAACATCAGTGTGTTATCAACATTCTTCTCATACTAAATCCAAAACACAGCACTATACCAGTTAACAGGAAGAAAATTAAATCTATCCCAGCCGAAACCAGGACATTGCATATTCCTTTTTTTTTTTTTTTTTTTTTACTGGGGCTAGGAAAGGAGAGGAGGGGTAGACTTGGCTGATGACATTGCCCCATCTAATTTTGCACAGATGCAAGTAAAATTGCAGAAAGTGGATCTGGATCCTGCTCACTTTGTCCTCCTTTTAGTAAAATGAAGGTAGATCAACACAGCTGCGTGTAAGTAGTAAGACCCAGAGCCTTGGAAGCAGGTAGAAATGTGACGGGACGTGTTCGTTGGGGTGAGAAGGGCATTTGCTATTGCAGTGTGTGGGCCACTTGCTTCTCTCTCTGTGGGCACTTAATAAGAGGAACACGTTTTCTTTCTTCATGTGGATGCAAGGCCAGTTTTCTCTGAACAGGCTTTGGAGTGATGTGCTGTAGTGTTTCACTTGGATTCTCATTTCTCCTGTTGATGCTCACAAAGAAAGGGAATTTTATAGTCCCTTTGGACTTCATGTTATGAGCATTTATTTTCAGACTTAAGTTAAAATCTGTCGTGTTTTCAGCTTGTTTGTTAGTATGAGAATGCAAGTTTAAGGATCTCTGCTGAAGAATAGTCTTTACTCTGCTAATTCATCACTATTAACTTGTAAAGGCATTAGGACAAGTGAAAATGAACCGAGAATAGTAAAAGGCTTTTTACTGAGCAGATAATTGGAATCCACATAGTAGCGGGTTGCCTTATGTACAGGAAGGGGTTTTTACATCTCTATAGCCTCTATGTTGCTGACTTCATTTTTTGTATCTGATTACCAGGGGATGAAATCCTAGAAGTTAATGCAGAGTCTCTGCAAGGGTTGACCCATCAGGAAGCCATTCAGAGGTTTAAGGTAACATGGATGTAGTACGAGAGAGATTCATGCTCCTCTTCATTCAGTGCTATTTAGCACCCTTGGCTTTATATTCTTTTGTTGCCACAAATTACTGTATGCAGGTTTACTGGCAAATGTTGGCATATCATGTTGCCTTATTGGGGTTCTCTGATGTCTCTCCAGCAATTCAAGAAAGGTGTGGTGACCCTGACTGTGCGCACGCGGCTGCGCAGCCTGAGCCTCACGCCCTGCGCGACTCCCACCTTGCTGAGCCACTCCAGCTCCCCCAGCTCCAGCGCCATCGGTGGCACGCCTGGCCCCGGCCCTGATGAGGTGGATGGTTCCTCCTCCAGCCGCAAAGGCCCCGGCCCGAAAGACAGGATCGTCATGGATGTGATGCTCAATAAAGGTGAGGGTCCATTGAAATGGTCTTGAATAATGAATCCCTACTTCTTAAGGGAATTTTTGGGAATAGGCTAATGGCTCTAATATCTAGGGCACCTACCCATGTCATTCTGATCTTGAACCATGGGATGGGGGAGAAACACATCCTTTAATGCAAAAACCTCTGAAGAGTTCCCTCTTCCACATTTTGCTGCTCCAGAGTCAGGAGGCTCTTACGGGTAGCAGTCAGTGTCCGTGCTGCTGAAAGGGGGAGGCTGTGAGATACCAGGCAAAATGTGAATCAGCCTCTCAGCAGCCCAAATGGCCATGCTCTTATTGTAAAGGGCAGCTCTGGGAAAGGCAAATCCACACAGAATTGCCCAGATGAGCTGTTTGAACTCCTTCCTGAGGGTTGCTCTCATTATCAATAATTGCACAAGATAAAGGGACCTGGACAAGCTTGAGAAGTGGGCCTGTGTGAACCTCATGAGGTTCAACAAGGCCAAGTGCAGGGTCCTGCCCCTGGGTTGGGGCAACCTGTCGGAGTGACTGGGGGACGGAGTGGGAGTGCGTTCCCGGAGTAATGATGAGTCCCAATATGGGTATGGTCATTCTCGTTTATTTCAAAATACTGCGCTACTTTTATAAGCCAGCCACACTAACACGCGCACTTACGAATCCTCTATTGGTTACAGTCAGCAAGCACACGAATCTTAATATACACAGATTGGTCAAAAGCAGGTGTCCATGCGAACGCTTCCTGCGCCTGCATTCTGTTACCTAATCTACTGATAGTTACATTCCTCAGCCTGTTTTCCCTATTCTGCTATCGCTTCAGAGACTCTAAAACTACAATTGCTCTTTAGCAACCCTTTGCCTTATACTGTTGTTAACAAATCCTCAGTGCTTGGAATGTTCATGGGATGTCCGTTATTTAATAAAAATCCTTCCACAAATTCCCCTTTTTGTTTTTGAACAATCCAAGCCTGATTTACTACTTTCGATACAGCCTTTTTTATACAACTAAAAGCAATACAAAAGCATACACACAATATTAAGATGATAATCAATATACGCAAGCCTTCTTTTATCAAAGCTATCAGCCATTGCGGCAACCCTCTAAAAATATTCATGAGCCATTCATCTAAAATGCCATGATTTTGTGGTATCATGCTTACATGGTTTTTTAACCATTGTAATTGTTTATGTGTAGACTCATCATGATCGGATAGGTTCATGCAACACAAACTCTTCTACCCAGAAACCAGGCACGCCCACCAAACAGGTTCTGAAAGGCTCAGTTGCCGTAGCAAGAGACAAACAAAACACAGATTGATCTGTTTTGTTTGCCCAGGTAACCCACATATTTTTCCTAGGCTCTATGTGATGTATGGACATGGTCACGGGGACTACCATCACTACTACTAATGTTCCAATCACCAGGTTTCGTAATTGTTTTGCTTTACTTTCCATGCGAACCGCTTTTGACATTTTTCTTTTGTTGCAACCCATTGGTTAAAGGGTACTTTCCAGATCTCTGGCACCAGGTTATGTCGTTTACACTCAACACTTAAAATAATAGGCAAGCAAGCTCTTTCAGCAGTTAATCTAGTCCACTGGTTACAGCTGATCTGATATGAAAGTGTGTTAGTTATCTCATGCCCAGTAATCAACAATATTTTAGTCAAATCAATTTCTTTTGATAACAGTGATCACACCATCGATTAGCGTGATTAAGCCGAACCCACCATTTTTTCCACATTGATAACATACACATAACACCCAGGGTTTACATCGGTGACAGTCTTTGCATCTGATTTTGCTTTTTTCTATTTCATAAGGAGAGTTCATAACAACGTACAGTCTCAGTCGTTACAATTCCTTTGATACGTCTTCCTCTTCTTGTGAGAGTGCAGGCTTCACCGCTCGGCTAGGCACCCATATTGGTCCCTTATCTGTGGAAACACACATGTATCCCCTCCCATTAAATATTACTGAAACTGGGCCCAGCCACATGCCAGTGATTGGGTCTCGATACATTACTTTTAGTTTTGGAAGCGTTGTATGAGAGTTAAACTTAAGGTTTTGGTGATGTATTATAATCGATGGCTCTTCTCTGTCTCCCATCAGACACAAATAATTTAGAGTAAATAGGACTTTATGCAGTCTCATTTGCGGGTCCTTTTCTTCCTCCTTTTGCTTTGTTAGATAGTCCTTCAATACCTGATGCGTGCGTTCTACAAGGCTCTGCCCCGTCGGTGAGTGTGGGATGCCAGTAATATGCTTGACCCCCCATCTCATCAGGAAGGTTCTCAACTTCTGACTGGTGTAAGCAGGGCCATTGTCTGTTTTCAGTTGTTCTGGCACACCCAACACCGTGAAGCAAGCAAGGAGGTGCTTACACACATGATGAGCCTTCTCACCCGATAAAGCCGTGGCCCGTATTACTTTAGAAAAGGTATCTATGGTGACATGCACATATTTGAGCTGTCCAAATTCAGCAATGTGAGTGACGTCAGTCTGCCAGAGCTCTAAAGCCTTGAGACCTTTTGGATTAACGCCCAGCCCTATTCCAGGTCCATGATTTCCACACTTGGGACAGGCCTGTATGATAGAGCGAGCTTCGTTTTCTGATAACTCATATTGCCTTCTTAAACCCTTTGAGTTTTGATGAAATATTTCATGACCCTGCCTAGCTTGTAAAAATTTATCTACAGGTGGTACATGACACGCTGGACTGACAAGATTGTCCGCTATCTGATTGCCTTGTCCTAAACCCAACTCCCATTGATGGCTACGGATATGAATGACGCAACACGGAGCCGCTCACTGGGAGATGGTCGATCTTAATTGAATAAATAGTTTCCCTAGCTGAGGATTATTTGTTTCCCTAATCAGCGCATCTTGAATTCTTGGTATAAGCCCAGCTACATATAGAGAATCAGTCACCACATTCAAAGGATGATCAGGCCAATTCCCTAATGCCCATACCACCGCCATTAATTCTAAAGTCTGTAAGGTATCTCCAGCTTGCCCTTGCAAAATCTTTTTGCACCATTGATCTGTTTCCCACCATACGCATGCAGCTTGTCTAGAGCGTTTTCCCGCATCTGTGTATACCGTCAAC
The DNA here is from genome assembly GCF_964195595.1 of Calonectris borealis. NCBI lineage: Eukaryota > Metazoa > Chordata > Aves > Procellariiformes > Procellariidae > Calonectris > Calonectris borealis. Next base: position 37,686,472 of record NC_134351.1, on the reverse strand, counting down.
CCCTCGAGTATCGGGCTAACAATCACTTTAGGTTTTTCTAGCCACTGATTTCGTTTTAGAATCTGCCACAATTTCCCTTGAGGTTGCTGAGAGTGCACCTTTCCGCTAAATCCTAACAGAGATTCTTGAATAGCCAGCACGTGGCGTATCCACCACTCTAAATCTACAGCGTTAACAGGAATACTAATGTCTGCTGGTTCCTGTCCTGTCAGCTCTATAATTCGCGTTCTCCCTTTTCGGATTAATTCCCCTACGGCTTCAGGACGAGTTTGTATACTGCAACGTGGTTGTACCCGTAAGAAAACCCATTCCAAAATTTTAAAAAAGGAGGAATTTGGCAAGTTATCATTATTCTTGTTGTCAATGGCAGTCACGGAGTTCATTCCCTGTTGTCCCTTCGTCTCCCCCTTCTTGTTTTGCCATTGACATATAACAGCAAAAGGTGATTCTTCGGTGTTACAGATAAGCAAAGAGAGTGGCAGTTCAAGGATTCTTCTTGCGGTCCAGGCTATAGTAAGTTTGTTTATAATGTGCTGTAAGGCTACGTGATGTTTGTGCGTCATATGAATTTCAGCTGCAGGCTGAGTGCCTCGCAGTAATTCAATTAGTGGTTTAATGTCTGCATTGGTAATGCCAGCACAATTGCGAACCCATTGGATGTCGCCTAAGACCGTTTGCACATCAGCCAATGTTTTGAGTGGAGTTTTTAATGCTATTTTTTGAGGACGAATTTTTGCCTGTGCAATGATCCACCCTAGGTATTTCCAAGGTGGAGACCTTTGGATCTTTTCTGGTGCAATTACAAGTCCCTTGCCTGCTAGCATGGTTGTTAATTGTTGTATATGATGCACTTCAAAAGGAACTTGTTGACAACACAAAATATCATCCATATAATGATAGATGATAGTTTCAGGCCATTTTTCTCTTATCGGTTGCAGTGCCCAGGCGACATATAATTGACACAATGTAGGAGAGTTTTTCATCCCTTGTGGAAGTACCACCTATTCATACCGTTCTGCTGGTGCTGCTTTATTTATCGAGGGTATGGAAAAGGCAAATCTCTGAGTGTCCTGAGGGTGCAGTGGGATTGTGAAAAAGCAGTCCTTTAAGTCAACTATAAGTATGTGCCAATTTTCGGGTAGCATATTAGGTGATGGCATTCCAGGTTGTAAGGCTCCCATAGGCAACATTTGGTCATTTATTTTCCTCAAATCATGTAGTAAACGCCACTTCCCACTTTTCTTAGGGATGACAAAAATAGGAGTATTCCATGGACTGACAGATGGTTTGATATGTCCCTCTATAAGTTGTTCGGATACCAGTTGTTTAGTTATTTGCAATCGCTCTTTAGTCATGGGCCACTGGTCAACCCAAACAGGGTCATTGGAGATCCATGTTAACGGTGGGTTGGGCGATTGCTCCCCAGTGCCCATGACTAAAAATGCTTTGTAGTCAGCATTGCCCCGATCTGACTGAGAACATCACGTCCGATTAATGCTTCCAATCCTCCAGGGAGTGACAAAACATGGACCTTCAGTGTTGCCCTCTGGCCTTCTGGGAAACTCACTTGAACCGGTTTACTACTTATATATGGGGCCGAGTTCCCTCCCACTCCTGCAATTAATGCCTTTGGGGTTTCTATTTCCCACTGCAACGGCCAATTTGCTCGATTTATAATAGTTATGTCGGCACCAGTGTCTAACATTGCATTTATTCTTATTGAAAGGTTCTCCTGACTCAAAGTCACAGTTTCAAGTGGGCGGTGGTCTAATTTTGTAGTGAAACATACAGCAGGCCCAGTAGAACCAAATCCTTTACACCCACGTTCTTCCCAATCTTGGTTTGATTGACTTAAAGGATTTTTAAAAGCTAATATCTGGGCTATCCGACTGCCTTTTGGGACGAAGAGAGGAGGACTTATTGTATAGGCCATAATATGAATTTGACCGGTATAGTCTGCATCAATGACTCCAGGAATTACGATCAATCCTTTTATTCCTGCAGAAGATCGACCTAAAAGGATTCCACCTATCCTATTACTATCAGCTACTAAAGGCCCTACTGCATTGCTAGGGATTTTGCACACTTCTGTATTGGTTAAAGTGAAATCTATTGTTGTTTCCGGGTCGACCCCCAAACTTCCTTTGGTGGCAGCCGAGTGTTTTTGTAAAAACCCTGATTGCTGCTGTCGTTTTGAGGGGGCATTCGTTTCTGCACACGGCCTCTCCTCGCGCTCAATTTGAAGTTTCCCGAACAGGCCTTAGTAGCATGGGTATTTTTTTGACACCTATCACACCATACGGGAGCATGACAATTTCGCCTGCTATGCCCCTGTTCCCCACAACGATAGCAGATGCCTTTAAAGGGCTGGACTATTCCTGGAGAGTGTTTTTGCCTAACAACAGCTGCTAATGGTTGTACTACTTCTTGGACAGCACTTTGCAGCACAGCTGCCATCGACTCATTTTTTTTTTGAACCCCTGCTCTTTCCACCCGAGAAAGCATTTCTTCCACTCCTGCCCCTTTGGGCAGACTGGCTAGAATGGCCCTGGTAGTTTTATTGGCGTTATCAAAGGCCAAAATTCTAAACATTTGTTGTTTATTGTCCTCTCCCAAATCCGGGTGGTTCATTACTGCATCCCAAAGCCTATCAATAAAGTTGCTATACTTCTCAGTTGCCCCTTGCGTCACCGAGCTGAAAGAAGGGCCTGCCGATCCTGGTAAGGAAAGAAACGCATCTAAAGCAAGCTTAGAAGATAACTGTAACATATTGACAGGAAAAGTTAGTTGGACATTTATATCCGCATAACGTCCCCCCCCAATGAGCTTCTCAGCTGTGATCCCAAATAATGGATCCCCTTGTTGTTGATGTTGGGCAGCAGCATTCACTGCCCTCTGAGACCATGACGATCCCCATAACAAAAACTGTGTAGGTGTCAACAGAAGCCTCATCAGACTTTGACAATCATGAGGACACATCAAATCAGCAGAAAAAATCCAAATAACGATCTGTCGTGAGGCTTCCGATTTAACACCATACTGCGATATAGTATTTTTGGCTCGTTGTAGAATCTTCCAATCATGCGGTTCCCATTTTCCTTGACCGTTGTCCTGTACCACCGGAAAAGCCATGGGGCCAATGTTGGATGCAACCCCCCACTGTCCATCCAAAATAGCATCTCGAACAATTCCTCTCCATCGGCCAGGATGGGTAGCTGCGGTAGGCCTGGAGAAACAGGGTGGCAAGTTGTCTATCGAACCGGCGTTTGACCAAGGTTCTCCTTTTTGCTGAGTCTGTGTAGTTAATTCCTTTAGTTGTTGCACAACCTCTTTTAACAGCTGATTAATACTTTCGGTTGAATTTTTCTCTTTTCTGCTAGATGGCGGTGTGGCAGCACCGGAGGAATCATTGAAGCGTGGCAAGGGCGGGTGGAGAGGAGGAGCAGTGGGAGGAGGGCGGCACCCTTCCCCACCTTGAATTGGGGGGGTGGGTGGAGCTGGCCACTCCTCCCCCTTCATGCCCGGCGGTTGCTCTTCTGCTTTTGCCTCACACTGCTGCTGTGCTACAGCCCCGGCAACTTCCGGCTGCTGTGGCGTAGATGATATTGTCGGGGAAGATGGCGAACGTAGACTGTTGGGCGTTTTTAAGTCCTGCTCAACTCTATCGCGCAATTCGGCAACAGTCTTACAGGTGGACCCCGTCATACCCTTCACAGCAGGCAGCCCAAAAAATCGCGCGATAGGTCCCACCTTGGATTCCATGCTCTTAGACTGTTCCGGTATGGAGTCCGGAGCCAGCATCTGAACAGCCGCACACGCCGCCTCCCGTTCAGCTTTCATAGCTTTTAAAGTTTCTAGTACGTCTCCCCACAAGTCTGTCACAGACTCAATCTCCTTCTCCAATTTTTTATCACCTCCAGTAAGCTTCTGCCACATTAGTTCCCCCAGCTCCCGCCATTCAGGCACAGAAAACAACGTGTGAGTGTCCTTAAAAAGTCCCAAACGTTGTCCTAACTTAATTAGCTTGATAAGCTGTTTCACCGTTGTCTCGATCCCTCTCTTAGAGAGTAGTCCTGCGAGCAACATAGCAGCTGCCTCACTTTCCATGATAGCAGCTCACCCTCTGGGAGGCAGTTGGCCACTCTGCACCGATATCTATTCTATCTGTTTGAGCAATAGAATAGTACCACTCCCAGTCGCTTGATTCCCACTCCCCTTCTCTCGCTGCGCTTACCGCAGTCTCGAAGAATTGTAGTCTCTGCTACCAGACCTCTGGGTTACGAGCCCAGCATGTTTCCGCATCCTCTGCTACCAGATGTCGGAGTGACCATGGGTCGGAGTGGGAGTGCGTTCCCGGAGTAATGATGAGTCCCAATATGGGTATGGTCATTCTCGTTTATTTCAAAATACTGCGCTACTTTTATAAGCCAGCCACACTAACACGCGCACTTACGAATCCTCTATTGGTTACAGTCAGCAAGCACACGAATCTTAATATACACAGATTGGTCAAAAGCAGGTGTCCATGCGAACGCTTCCTGCGCCTGCATTCTGTTACCTAATCTACTGATAGTTACATTCCTCAGCCTGTTTTCCCTATTCTGCTATCGCTTCAGAGACTCTAAAACTACAATTGCTCTTTAGCAACCCTTTGCCTTATACTGTTGTTAACAAATCCTCAGTGCTTGGAATGTTCATGGGATGTCCGTTATTTAATAAAAATCCTTCCACAGCAACCCCCGGTATCAATACAGGCTGGGGGATGAAGGGATTGAGAGCAGCCCTGCCGAGAAGGACTTGGGGGTACTGGTGGATGAAAAGCTGGACATGAGCTGACAATGGGCGCTCGCAGCCCAGAAGGCCAACTGTATCCTGGGCCGCATCAAGAGAAGCGTGGCCAGCAGGTTGAGGGAGGTGATTCTGCCCCTCTACCCTGCTCTGGTGCAACCCCACCTGGAGTACTGCGTCCAGCTCTGGAGCCCTCAGCACAAGAAAGACATGGACCTGTTGGAGCAGGACCAGAGGAGGGCCACAAAAATGATCAGGGGGATGGAACGCCTCTCCTATGAAGAAAGGCTGAGAGAGTTGGGGTTATTCAGCCTGGAGAAGAGAAGGCTTCGGGGAGACCTTATTGCAGCCTTTCAGTACTTAAAGGGGACTTATAAGAAAGATGGGGACAAACTTTTTAGCAGAGCCTGTTGTGACAGGATAAGGGGGAATGGTTTTAAACTAAAAGAGGGTAGATTCAGAGTAGATATAAGGGAGAAATTTTTTACAACGAGGGTGGTGAAACACTGGAACAAGTTGCCCAGAGAGGTGGTAGATGCCCCATCCCTGGAAACATTCAAGGTCAGGTTGGATGGGGCTCTGAGCAACCTGATCTAGTTGGAGATGTCCCTGCCCATGGCAGTGGGATTGGACTAGATGACCTTTAAAGGTCCCTTCCAACCCAAACTATTCTATGATAAACTTAGAGCATATGTTATATGTGGCGGGACAAATATGCCTATTTTAAAGGCTCAGGTGATAATTTTAAAGGTTGGATTAAAAATCTGGAGAGAGAAGGTAAGATGTCCAGCAATTCCTATTTCAGGAACACTGTTACCTGAAGGAAAGCAGAGGTGAAAGTGGACAGAGGAAATCATTGAACCAGAGATAACTCCTCACCTTTCTTTGTGTCTCTTTGCTGAGGGATACCATGCAGATATTTAACAAAAGAGAGCAGTACAGTTGGTAGCATCTTCTGTGCTCACGTTTTCTGCAGTAATTTTAAGTGACATCTTTATTGGATTGCTGCCCATACTCCTTTGTGCCTCGGACCAGATCAGACCTTGTGCGACATTTCCAGGCTGTTCCCACGGCACACAGAAAATTTGCCGGGAGTAGAGCTAGTCCTCTCAATGATGGTTCTTTGAAAACAGTCAGGATCAGATATTTTCAATCCTGATTTCTACTGATGGTCTTGGCTTCCTGACTGACTGCACCCAAGGCCAGCCCTGAAACAATACATGAGTCTTGGTCTCAGTTGGGATGTGGGAACACAAACACTTGTGTGTCCTGTGTGATTACAGTCTGTGGGGAATAACAGTACTTTTCTTTGTACTTTTTGTTTTTCACAGAGCCAGGGGTTGGGCTCGGCATTGGTGCCTGTTGTCTCACACTGGAAAACAGTTCTCCAGGGATATACATTCACAGCCTGGCCCCAGGATCAGTGGCTAAAATGGATGGCAGATTAAGGTTAGTTAAAGCAGAAACATGCTGGAGTGGTTTTACAATAAAATCAATTGAGACTTTGTTTTCACCAATTGGTTGGTGTAGCAGGAAGGGGATTTATGCTTAAGAGTTCGCCAAAAAGAAAACATTTAAATAAAGACATTCCAAAGTGGTATTTAATACCCAGGAAACACTATTCTGTGTGCTAGAAGTAGCACAATCATTAAGGTTTGGTTGTTGGGTTTTTTGGTTTTTTTTTTTGTTTGGTTGGGTTTTTTTAATTCTCTATACAGAAAGCTGAGCCTAATAGCACCCTTTGAGAAAGGGGAGCAGCAAGAAGTGCAGCCTCATGTCTTTTTATCAGAGCTGCAGCCAGAGACCCCAGATTGGGAGGAAATTTGCAGAGCTCTGCTAAAAGCTCAATCACCTGAAACTCTCTTAAAAAGAGCTAGGGGAGATGTTCTTGCAGCTGACTCTGCCCGTGGCTGCAGTAGTGCTTTTCTGCCCTTACTGTCTGCCTGGCAGGATTGCTACAGGCCGACCTGCCTGTCTCATTTACTCTGTCGTGCAGTTTGGATGACTTTAAGGAACCACAAGAGAGAGAGGCAATCATTCCTAGGGTTCCCTTGTGCTTTACATTGGATTAAGTGACAGAAAGTTATTTGCTGTTCCTCTCCTGGAGGCCTCGTTTTTAAAAACCATTGGAGGAAATCTTCCACCTTTCTGCATTCCTGCATAAATGCTGGTGGGCGCTGGGAGCATCACTCGGGAGGGGAGGCTGTGCTGAAGACCTGCTGGGACCGCGTGATCCACACTGAACTTCTAGTGTGAGCACCAGTGCAGAGAGGCTGAGCAACAGCCTTGCTTTCGTGTGGGTATAGAGTGCTTTCTGTTTCCTTGCTCACTGGGAAAACTGTGATGGAGCAATTTGTTTTTTTTGAATAAGGGAAGAAGATAATTTTATGGTGGCATCCCTGCCAAAAACCTTGAAAGGACCTACAATATAGAAATGTCTATAGGAGACAGTACTTTAATGCTAACTTGCTTTCTTGTAAGCCTCTTTGGAAAAGATTGCAGTGCTGGTTGCACCTGTATGTAACAGCTGTATTGTTTATTAGGTTTAAGTGATTGATTATATCCAGGCATGCTTCCCAGTTTTCTAGCTTGCTTCTTTGAGACATTGCTTCTGTTGTCCCATCAGCAGTTTATGGCTCCATAAGCCAAAACTTACAGGATGGTTTTGATTTTTGGAAAACTTTGTTAATCAAATACTGGCTTTGCAATACCAGAAGGGGTCTGAATCCAGCTCCTCTGTATCTGAGCTCCCCCTCTCAATCGTGCGCCTGTGTAAGTGACTCCATTTGTGTAGTTTCTAATAGCTGTTTAAATCTAAAAGATAGGCAAAACAGTGGCATGATTACACAACTGATAGGTCACCCTTTGCTTTTGTGAGCCTGTACCAGAGGTACAGGTTACTGAAGGCTGCTGTCGCGAATGAGTGGTTTAGAGGCCGCTCAAAGAATCACTGTCGAAGGTATTAGCAGAAAGTGATTTTAATAGAAATTTATAAAAGCGCGACTTAACAGAGTTTGATGGCAAGTTTCACTCTATCACTTACTACACGGATGAAGCATACAAAGGAAAAGAGCATGGGAAGCTGAAAAGTCCTTGGCTAATGTAAACACTACTTAGCAACAACTAAATCATCAACGTGTTATCAGCATTCTTCTCATACTAAATCCAAAACACAGCACTATACCAGCTATTAGCAAGAAAATTAACTCTATCCCAGCCAAAGCCAGGACATCGTGTTAGAGTTGAGTTGGAATGATTTATACAGAGGCCAAGGACGAAAAGGTTAAGGGAGACCCTCCCGTTGAGTCACGAGGTTCAGAGAAGACCCGGCTGGATCCAATCTTAGTCTCAGACTTGGACATCGGTTTATGTCTGATACAAAAAGGGTAAGGAGACCCTCCTGTTGAGTCACGAGGTTCAGAGTAGACCCGGCTAGATCTACCTCTAGTCCCAGACTTGGTCAACGGTATATGTCTAAGGGATTATATGTGTGTAGCAGCAGTCTAAGGTTCATTCACGATCTTAAGATAGCTCATAAGATTTTAGCAGACTATATTTGCTAGCAGATACTTCCATCGATGCGCACGCACACGGATGCAAAGATGGATAAATATACAAAGATATACCTGTTAAAAATCCTCCTCAAGTTCAGTGAAATACTCATGTAAAATGTCTTGGCATTTCTCAACGGGAGAAGGGTTGAGCCTCGAGGAGTATTGCAGCCCAGGTCCCGTGCCAGCTGGCGACGGTCCTCCGAATATTGCAAACTCGAGAGTTTGCAAACTCTGAGGAGCGTTCCACTCAGAGGGAGATGCTGGGCACAACCTGCTGCGGTCCAGGAGAGCTCAAAGGGCCTCACTTGGGACCGCTGTTTATAGGTTTGCAAGATGATTGGCTTTAGTCATCTGTAAATTTCCATCGTGGCCACAGTCCGAGGCGGTAGTGACTAAAATTCTGAAGGTTTCAGTGTTGTTACAATTGAGCTACAACTCAGATAAGATGGCGCCTGGGCCATGCAGTGGGAGTACATTCCCAGCCTCAGCCATGCAGAGTTTCTGATACGGTCAAGGGGTGCTCAACTGTCAGACTCAGTACACCAAGGCCGAGGTTTCATGGGAATTTCTGAGATCAACGAGTGGCCCAGGAGAAGCGGGGGAATGCACCACCACAGCTGCCACATGCAATTGCCATTTTTGCCTTTGGTGTGTGGACTCACATGCAGACTCATTTCCATTGTCACAAGTAGCCCAACATAAATCAGCAGTAGTGGATTGTTTGAGAGTGTCTATTTAAAGCAAATGCTTTAGTAATTATGGAGAATGCTTTAATGATATCCCTAGTTGATGATCTTTTCTTTTGAATAGTTCCAGATGTCTGAGCACCATGAGCAAGAATTTAGAAATTGGAAAAACAAAATTAAACTATCTATGCTTTCCTCTCAGAAGAGTTAGTTTTTTTCTTTTAAATGGGTTCTATATGTTAATTTGAAGCAAATACAGGCTTATCGCACTCAATTTTTTTCCTGGATTCATTTCATAAACTCATATCTAAATCATTAATTTCTTATCAGTGTTTGTGTTAAGTAATTCAATATGATGGGAAGGAACAGCCCATCTGAATCTAATTTTTCCTCTTCTGTGCTCAACAAGTAGCTGAATGCAGAACTGGAATTGAAGTTTGCTTTCACCCTGGTCCAAATGCAGCCAATTTTCTCTGATGATTTAATAGGGTTTGTAGCACTGACGGTAAGTGCAGAAGGGATCTCTGGACCTCCCTCCCAAAGTCAACAGGACTTAAAGTATTCACGTCACTGGGAGCAAGAGCAAGACTGGCTTCATTGCAAGTCAGATCTTTTCCAGATACTTGTATCTTTGAAAAAGCTTGTTCATCAGTTGAAAGCACAAATGTTTCTGTAAAAGGCAGATGTGATTAACTGGCTCTATGTCTCTCTGCAGTCGGGGTGACCAGATCTTGGAGGCAGATTCGGTGAGTCTGCATCATGCAGCGTTAAGTGAAGCCTACGCCATTCTCAGCAAATGTGGTCCAGGTCCAGTTAGCCTTATCATTAGCCGACACCCTAATCCAAAGGTGAGGAGAAAATGTATTAGTGTATCTGGGGTGTTTTCATCTGGTGCTGTAATTTGAGTCTTGCTGTCAGGAAAGCAGCAAATCAAGAATATTGAATTTTTCTCTCTATGGCATGTGTTGTGCAAGAAGTCAGGATTGTAATGATGCCTTCCAGTTTTGTAAGTTGTAGCAATGCTGGACTGTCCCTGCTGCTTTTCACTTAGTCACCCACTGATCAAATGCAATTTTCCTGGAACTACTTGAGTGAAGTGTTCCCATCTTTCTTTGTACTTGGATAAAGCCGGGGTGGTTGACCCAGCTGGCCAATGGGGTATTCCATACCATGTGACATCATGATCAGTATAAAAACCAGGGGTGTGGGGGGGCTCACCCCCCGTTCGTGACACGCGGTCGGCGGTCGGTGAGCAGTTGCATTGTGCATCGCCTGCTTTGTATATTCTGTTATTGTTGTTGTTCTCATTGTTATTATTACTGTTCTACTTAGTTTTATTTCAATTATTAAACTGTTTTTATCTCAACCCGGGAGCTTTCCTACTTGTGCCCTCCCGATTCTCTCCCCCATCCCACCGGAGCTGGGGGGGGGGGTGATCGAGCGGCTGCGTGGGGTTTATTTGCTGGCTGGGGTTAAACCACGACAGTCCTTTTTGGCGCCCAACATGGGGCAGCGAAGGGTTGAGATAACAACAGATTAACTAGAGCATATTAAGGACTTCATATCTGTTAACATATTAATTTGTTCTGCACCATGCTCTTGTTTTTACTGTACCTGTTAAAGATTGGAGTTGGGTTTTGTAGTCTGCTGTGCTCTGCAGTGATTAATGATGTTTTGCCTGGGAGATTTGTTACTAAAACGCTGGCATTGGGGGTTATTTCATATTTGGGATTTGTAATGAAGCTGTTTCTGTATTTTGGGTACCACCTCATGGAGACCATTAGCAATTATACCTTTTCCTCCGAGAGATTTTTTTATGGAGGAAATAGAGAATGGCACCCTCGCTACCTTTCTCTATGATGTCATCTCCTTTGTTAAAATAACTTGCCAGTACCTTGAACATCCCTGGGTAGTTAAGATACATCTATTGGTATCCCTTGGGAATATTGTTTTGGTTTTGTCCAAGGTTAGTAAGCAATTTAAGAATGTCAGCCAGAGATCTGCCCCAAGGCTGGATAGTTATGAGTGGCAGGGCGAGTGGGATAGCATGGGCAAATGCCTAGGATGGTGGGCACCCCCAGTGTTCTGGAACTTCACCCCTGAACAAGTGCAGAACCCTGAAAAATTAGTAGAATATTTGGAAAAAGTATGCTGTCACCCTGGCCATTCTAGGGAGACACAAATCACTGCAATGTGCTGGGGCCTGGCCCGTGCCTACTGAGCCCTGCTTAACACCACTCAGAACCCCCAAGGGGAAGAAACGGTCTCTGCAGCTGATGACAAAGCAACAGGCCCTGCGGCTACCCCACCCCCCACGGCAGGCATGGCAGCTACTCCGCCCCCTGCGACAGAGAACCAACCCATGCCGGTATCAGTCGCCCCTATACAAAAAAGAAAATGCACAAGAAAATCAGCTCGTTTAGTAAGGGATGAAAGTGAACCAGGGCCATCACGAGAACAGGAGGAGGAGGAGGCAGAACCCGTAAATGAGATGGTGACCACCCGATCCCTATCTCTGGGTGAGCTGCGAGATATGCGAAAAGACTTCAGTCGTTGTCCAGGCGAGCACATTGTCACCTGGCTGCTCCGATGCTGGGATAACGGGGCCAGTAGCCTGGAATTAGAGGGTAGGGAAGCCAAGCAGCTGGGATCCCTTTCTAGGGAAGGGGGCATTGACAAAGCGATTGGACAAGGGGCACAAGTCCTCAGCCTCTGGAGGCGACTCCTGTCAGGCGTGAAGGAAAGGTAACCCTTCAAGGAAGACATTATATGCCACCCAGGCAAGTGGACCACCATGGAGAGAGGTATCCAGTACCTGAGGGAATTAGCCGTGCTGGAGGTGATTTACGATGACCTGGACAATGAGCAGTTACCCAAAGACCCAGATGAAATCAAGTGCACCTGACCCATGTGGCGGAAGTTTGTACAGAGCGCACCAGCGTCGCATGCAAACTCATTGGCAGTAATGACCTGGAGAGATGGAGAGGAACAAACAGTGGATGAACTGGCTGGCCAACTCCGGCAATATGAAGAAAGTCTCTCTTCCTCCCTACGGGCCTGTGTCTCTGCTGTGGAGAAACTGTCTCAGGAGGTCCAGCAACTCAAAGAGGATATGTCCTGCTCCCCACCTGCACGGGCCAGTGTCTCAGCCATTAGGAGCAAGCGTCCCTCTGCTCAAGAGAGGAGACATCGTGGGTACACACCCCGGGGCACCCTGTGGTTTTACCTGCGTGACCACGGAGAGGACATGAGGAAGTGGGATGGAAAACCTACCTCAGTCCTACAGGCACGGGTACGTGATTTGCAAGGAAATACAACCACAAAAGGGGGTTCTTCCAGGAAAACTGCTGCTCCAGTCTCCAGTGAGCAGTTCCCCAGACAGAGTAGAAGGGCTAAATCCACTTCTGACCTTAACAAAGGGACTTCTGACTCATACTTACAAGAAGTGGGTAGCGAATATGATGACCGGGACTAGAGGGGCCCTGCCTCCGGCCAGGTGGAGGAAAGGTACAACCGGGTTTACTGGACTGTGTGGATTCGATGGCCTGGCACATCAGACCCACAGGAGTATAAGGCTCTCGTAGACACTGGTGCACAGTGTACCCTGATGCCATCAAGCTATGAAGGGGCAGAACCCATTTGTATTTCTGGAGTGACAGGGGGATCCCAAGAGTTAACTGTATTGGAGGCTGAAGTGAGCCTAACCGGGAAGGAGTGGCAGAAGCACCCCATTGTGACTGGCCCAGAGGCTCCGTGCATCCTTGGCATAGACTACCTCAGGAGAGGGTATTTTAAGGACCCAAAAGGGTACCGGTGGGCTTTTGGTATAGCTGCCCTGGAGACGGAGGAAATTGAACAGCTGTCCACCTTGCCTGGTCTCTCAGAGGATCCTTCTGTTGTGGGGTTGTTGAGGGTTGAAGAACAGCAGGTACCAATCGCTACCACAACAGTGCACCGGCGGCAATATCGCACCAACCGAGACTCCCTGATCCCTATCCATGAGCTGATTTGTCGACTGGAGAGCCAAGGAGTGATCAGCAAGACTCACTCACCCTTTAACAGTCCCATATGGCCAGTGCGAAAGTCTAATGGAGAGTGGAGACTAACAGTGGACTACCGTGGCCTGAACGAAGTCACGCTGCCACTGAGTGCTGCCGTGCCGGACATGCTAGAACTCCAATACGAACTGGAGTCAAAGGCAGCCAAGTGATACGCCACAATGGATATCGCTAATGCATTCTTCTCAATCTCTTTGGTAAGAGAGTGCAGGCCACAGTTTGCTTTCACCTGGAGGGTGTCACGAATGGGTGGTTTTAAGGCCGCGTAAAGAATCACTGGCAAAGGTATTGGCAAAGGGTGATTTTAATAGAAATTTATAGAAACGTGACTTAACAGAATTTGATGGCAAGGTTCACTTTATTACTTATTACATGGATTAAGTTTACACAGGGGAAAATCGTATTAGAATTGTGTTGGAATGATTTGTACAGAGATTAAGGGTGAAAGGGGATCCTCCCGTTGAGTCACGAGGTTCAGAAGAGATCCTACTGGACCCAGTCTTAGTATCAGACTTGGACAACGGTTTATGTCTAATACAGAAAGGGATAGGAAGGACCTCCCGTTGGGTCACGAGGTTCAGAGTAGACCCCCTTGCTTTCTAAACTCCTTCTCAGAGAGGAGCCTAGGTGCGGCTGGATCTATTTTTAGTCTCAGACCTGGGCAACGGTTTGTGTCTAAAGGGTTAAGGGTTTTAGCAGCAACTTAGAGTCTTACAATGCTTAAACATTAATCAATTTGACAGCTACACAAAGAATTAGTCAAGTTGGTACAAATACTACAAAGACTAAAACAACTTAACTACAGATTATACTTGTTAGTAACTGTACAGATAAGCGCACAAAAAGATCTAGATCAATCAAAACGTATACATATATGCATATGAATATGGTACCAAAGCTAAATGAAAGGCCTAGGATTAGCTAATTTATAAAGGTATACCTGTTAAAAATTCCCCTTGAGTACCGTGAAATACTCACGTTAAATGCCTTGGCATTTCCCAAACGGGCAAAGAGTTGAGCCCCGAGGAGCGTCTCAGCCCAAAATCTCGGTGATCCTCCGAGTATCGCAAATTCGAGTTTGCGGACTCTGAGAAGCGTCCCACTCAGAGGGAGATTCTGGATGCAGCCCGCTGCGGTCCAGGAGAGCTCAAAGGGTCTCACTTGGTACCGCTGTTTATAGGTTTGCAAGATGATTGGCTTTAGTCATCAGTAAATTTCCATTTTGGCTACTATCTGAGGTGGTCCAGGGTAGTAATTATGGTATTGTTTCACGGTAACAATGGTATTGTTCCACTTGAGCTATGACCCAGGTAGGGAAAGCTTCAGAGCTGTCAGAGATGACGAATTATCTCTTGTTTCTGTTCCCTACCTTGATCATGTAGCTAGTGTCCCTGGTACGATCAGTGTTGTTCCCCACCTTAGCCATGCAAGAGCGCTTGGTACGGCCAAGGGACGCTTAACCGCCCAACTCGTACACAATGGCTAAAGCTTAACAGAAGGTTCTGAGATCGTATCGTAGCCCAGAGGAAAAGAAGGGGGGAAGGAATGCACCACTACAATCCACCCCGTGACTGTCCTAGTTTCGGCTGGGATAGGGTTAAATTTCTTCCTAGTGCTGTGTTTTGGATTTAGTATGAGGAGAATGTTGATAACACACTGATGTTTTCAGTTGTTGCTAAGTACCCTCCTAGTCCAAGGACAGCTCCTATGCCTACTGACTGAGCTAGGTACACAAGATGGGAGGGAATATAATCAGGACAGCCAGCCCAGCTGGCTAATGGGGTATTCCATACCATGTGACGTCATGCTCAGTATATGAAGGGTAGGCGTGATCCAGGAAGTAGCGATTGCTACTTGGTTATCGGTCAGCGCGGGTGGTGAGTAATTGCATTGTGCATCACTCATTTTGTATATTCTACCATGATTATTATTATTATTATTATTTTCCCTTTTCTGTTCTATTAAACTGTCTTTATCTCAACCCACGAGTTTTTCTCACTGTTACCCTTCCGATTCTCTCCCCGTCCCACTGGGGGGGCGGGGGAGTGAGTGAGCGGCTGCGTGGTATTTGGCTGCCTGCCAGATTAAACCACGACAGTCCTTTTTGGCGCCCAACGTGGGGCACGAAGGGTTGAGATAACGATAGATCTGACCAAAGTGTGTTAAGGCAAAATTGTTATAAGCATTCATTATGTTGATTGGTCACAATGCTGATGTATTGGCTGTCAAAGTTGTGGGGCTGGCTCTCAATGTTGGGTCATGTAATACCTTGCTTGCAGTATATGTTCCCTGTTGTGCTGTTTATCATTAGTCTGAACTGGGCCAAGATTATCATTTTGCTGCTGTTTTATGAGGTGATAAAATCATTGGTCGCAAGTCTAATCTGGAATCTGTACTCGGCACTGCCGTCATCTCTGTACCTCGGGAACCACCTCTTAGAAATTATTGGTAATTGCACTTTTTTCTCCTCGGAGAATGAATTTAAGGGGGAGACAGGATGGGACACTTTTTCCCACTTGTTCATCTTCCCTTCCATATCTTCAGAAACTCCCTTTTCTTCTATCGTCTTCATGAAGATGTCCACAATATTCCCTGAGAATTTTGAATATCCTTGGGATGTTCAAACAAGCATGTTCATATTGCTATGTCTCCTGAATGTGGTTCAGGCCTTGTTTAGGGTTAAACAACTATTCAGGAACACTGTCCAGAGATCAACCCTCAGGAACAAGAAAAGAGGGAGGGCAAACGGCGTTGCCTCATCGGGGTGGGCGGAGCAGTGAGTCTTGGGGGCGGCTACAGACACGGTGGCTACTCAAAACCCCACGACAGGCACTGCGGCTACTCCAACCCCCACGACAACCCCTGTGGCTACTCAAACCCCAGCAACAGTCACCGTAGCTTCTCCAACCCCTGCGACAGGCACTGCAGCCACTCAAGCTCCGGCAACAGTCACTACAGTTACTCCAACCCCCATGACAAGCACTGCAGCTACCCAAACCCCAGCAACAGGCACTACAGCTGAACCAGAGGACCAACCCTTGCTGGTATCCGTTGCCCCTGTACAGAAGAGGAAATCTTGGAAGCAGAGGTCAGGTCATTTAGAAAGGGATGATGGAAGAGCAGGGCCATCATGAGGAGAGGAGGAGGAAGAGGAACAACTCATAAACGAGACAGAAACCACCCGATCCCTATCCCTGAGTGAGTTGCGAGATATGCGGAAAGATTTCAGCCATCGTCCAGGCGAGCATATTGTTACCTGGCTGCTCCGATGCTGGGATAATGGGGCCAGTAGCCTGGAATTAGAGGGAAAAGAAGCCAAACAGCTGGGATCCCTTGCTAGGGAAGGAGGCATTGACAAAGCAATTGGAAAAGGGGCGCAGGTCCTCAGCCTCTGGAGGCGACTGCTGTCAGGCGTGAAGGAAAGGTATCCCTTCAAGGAAGATGTTATATATCGCCTAGGCAAATGGACCACTATGGAGAGAGGTATCCAGTACCTGAGAGAACTAGGTGTGCTGGAGGTAGTTTATAGTGACCTGGACAATGACCAAACACCCAAAGATCCAGATGACGTCCAGTGCAAGCGACCCATGTGGCGGAAATTAGTACGGAGCGCACCAGCGTCATATGCCAGTTCGTTGGCAGTACTGTGCTGGAAAGAGGAAGAAGCACCAAGGGTAGATGAGATGGTTAGCAATCTCCGGGGATACAAAGAAACTATCTCCTCCTCCCTTGTCTCGGCTGTGGAGAAACTGTCCCGGGAGGTCCAGCAACTCAAAGACAATAGGTCCTATTCTCCACCTGTACGGACCAGTGTCTCAGCCATTAGGAGTCAGCGTTCTTCTTCTCAAGAGAGAGGATATAGAAAGTATACACCACGGGGCACCCTGTGGTTTTACCTGCGTGACCACGGAGAGGACATGAGGCAGTGGGATGGAAAACCTACCTTGACCCTAGAGGCACGGGTACGTGAGTTGCAAGGAAAAACAATCACACAAGGGGGTTCTCCCAGGAAAAATACTGCTCCAGTTTTCGGGAAACACCTGTCTCACCATGGTCCAGTTTCCAGTGAACAGTCCCCCAGACAGAGTAGAAGGGCTGATATTACTTTGGATTGTAATGAAGGAATTCCTGACTCATGTTTGCAAGAAGTGAGAAACAGATATTATGACCAGGACTAGAGGGGCCCTGCCTCCGGCCGGGTGGAGGAAAGGGACAACCGGGTTTACTGGACTGTGTGGATTCGATGGTCTGGCACATCAGACCCACAGGAGTATAAGGCTCTCGTAGACACTGGTGCACAGTGTACCCTGATGCCATCAAGCTATGAAGGGGCAGAACCCATTTGTATTTCTGGAGTGACAGGGGGATCCCAAGAGTTAACTGTATTGGAGGCCGAAGTGAGCCTAACCGGGAAGGAGTGGCAGAAGCACCCCATTGTGACTGGCCCAGAGGCTCCGAGCATCCTTGGCATAGACTACCTCAGGAGAGGGTATTTTAAGGACCGAAAAGGGTACCGGTGGGCTTTTGGTATAGCTGCCCTGGAGACGGAGGAAATTAAACAGCTGTCCACCTTGCCTGGTCTCTCGGAGTACCCTTCTGTTGTGGAGTTGCTGAGGGTTGAAGAACAGCAGGTACCAATCGCTACCACAACAGTGCACCGGCGGCAATATCGCACCAACCTAGATTCCCTCATCCCCATCCATGAGCTGATTTGTCGACTGGAGAGCCAAGGAGTGATCAGCAAGACTCGCTCACCCTTTAACAGTCCTATATGGCCAGTGCGAAAGTCCAATGGAGAGTGGAGACTAACAGTAGACTACCGTGGCCTGAACGAAGTCACGCCGCCACTGAGTGCTGCCGTGCCGGACATGCCAGAACTCCAATACGAACTGGAGTCAAAGGCAGCCAAGTGGTACGCCACAACTGACATTGCTAATGCGTTCTTCTCAATCCCTTTGGCAGCAGAGTGCAGGCCACAGTTTGCTTTCACTTGGAGGGGCGTCCAGTACACCTGGAATTGACTGCCCCAGGGGTGGAAACACAGCCCTACCATTTGCCGTGGACTGATCCACACTGCACTGGAACAGGGTGAGGCTCCAGAACACCTGCAATACATTGATGACATCGTTGTATGGGGCAGCTCAGCAGAAGAAGTTTTTGAGAAAGGGGAGAGAATAATTCAAATTCTTCTGAAGGCTGGTTTTGCCATTAAACAAAGTAAGGTCAAGGGACCTGCACAGGAGATCCAGTTTTTAGGAATAAAATGGCAAGATGGTTGTCGTCAGATCCCAATGGATGTGATCCACAAAATAACAGCCATGTCCCCACCAACTAGCAAAAAGGAAACACAAGCTTTCTTAGTCGTGGTGGGCTTTTGGAGAATGCATATTCCAGATTACAGCCTGATTGTAAGCCCCCTCTATCAAGTGACCCGGAAGAAGAACAATTTCAAATGGGGCCCTGAGCAACAACAAGCCTTTGAACAAATTAAACAGGAGATAGTTCAGGCAGTAGCCCTTGGGCCAGTCCGGGCAGGACAAGATGTGAAGAATGTGCTCTACACCGCAGCCGGGGAGAATGGCCCTACCTGGAGCCTCTGGCAGAAAGCACCAGGGGAGACTCGAGGTCGACCCTTAGGGTTCTGGAGTCGGGGATACAGAGGATCCGAGGCCCGCTATACTCCAACTGAGAAGGAGATATTGGCAGCATATGAAGGGGTTCGAGCTGCTTTGGAAGTGGTTGGTACTGAAGCACAGCTCCTCCTGGCACCCCGACTGTTGGTGCTGGGCTGGATGTTCAAAGGGAGGGTCCCCTCTACACATCATGCAACCGATGCTACGTGGAGTAAGTGGGTCGCACTGATCACAGAACGGGCCCAAATAGGAAACCCCAGTCGCCCAGGAATCTTGGAGGTGATCACGAACTGGCCAGAAGGCAAAGATTTCGGAATATCCCCAGAGGAGGACGTGACGTGTGCTGAAGAGGCCCCACTGTATATCAAACTACCAGAAAATGAGAAGCAATATGCCCTGTTCACTGATGGGTCCTGTCGCCTTGTGGGAAAGCATCGGAGGTGGAAGGCTGCTGTATGGAGTCCTATACGCCAAGTCGCAGAAACTGCTGAAGGAGAAGGTGAGTCGAGTCAGTTTGCAGAGGTGGAAGCCATCCAGCTGGCCTTGGACATTGCTGAATGAGAAAAATGGCCAGTACTTTATCTCTATACTGACTCATGGATGGTGGCAAATGCCCTGTGGGGGTGGTTGCAGCAGTGGAAGCAGAACAACTGGCAGCGCAGAGGTAAACCCATCTGGGCTGCCGTGTCGTGGCAAGATATTGCTGCCCGGGTAGAGAACCTGGTTGTAAAAGTACATCACGTAGATGCTCACGTACCCAAGAGTCGGGCCACTGAAGAACACCAAAACAACCAGCTGGTGGACCAGGCTGCTAAGATTGAAGTGGCCCAGGTGGATCTGGACTGGCACCATAAGGGTGAATTATTTATAGCTCTGTGGGCCCATGATGCCTCGGGTCATCAAGGAAGAGACGCAACATACAGATGGGCTTGTGATCGAGGGGTGGACTTGACCATGGACGCTATTGCACAAGTTATCTTTGAATGTGAAACGTGCTGTAATCAAGCAAGCCAAGCGAGTAAAGCCTCTTTGGTATGGAGGACGATGGTTGAAATATAAATATGGGGAGGCCTGGCAGATTGATTATATCACACTCCCACAAACCCGACAAGGCGAGCGCTATGTGCTCACCATGGTGGAAGGAACCACCGGATGGCTGGAAACATATCCCGTGCCCCATGCCACTGCCCGGAACACCATCCTGGGCCTTGAAAAGCAAGTCCTGTGGCGACATGGCACCCCAGAGGGAAATGAGTCAGACAACGGGACTCATTTCCGAAACACCCTCATAGACACCTGGGCCAAAGAGTACGGCATTGAGTGGGTCTATCACATCCCCTACCATGCACCAGCCTCCGGGAAAATCCAACGATATAACGGGCTGCTAAAGACAACACTGAGGGCAATGGGTGGTGGGACATTCAAGCATTGGGACACACATTTAGCAAAAGCCACCTGGTTAGTCAACACTAGGGAATCTGTTAATCGAGCTGGCCCTGCCCAATCAAGACTCTTACGTACTGTAGATGGAGATAAAGTCCCTGTCGTGCACATAAGAAATATGCTGGGGAAGACAGTCTGGGTTACTCCTGCCTCTGGCAAGGGAAAACCCATCCGTGGGATTGCTTTTGCTCAGGGACCTGGGTGCACTTGGTGGGTGATGCAAAAGGATGGGGAAGTCCGGTGTGTACCTCAAGGGGATTTGATTTTGGGTGAAAATAGCCAATGAACTGTATTGTATGGTGTCAATTGTTGTATGATATTGTATATCATCATTTCTATGGTTGCTATCAATGGTATAGCAGTGAAAATCACCCAGATTAACAAAGAATGAACTAACTCCGATGAAACCGAGCAAAGTGCAACGATGATAGAACTGGACGAGCGCAGCAATACTGAAATGAGAACTGGTTTCAGGACCCAACAGCTCAACACCACACGCCATCTGTCCGGCCCTGAAAGACTGTTATGACAGATGGAGCCCAAAGTCGTGGACTAAATGAACTCAATGGACATTTTAAAGGGATAGTCCATAGACTAAGGGAATGATATTTGTGTGTGCATATATATATATGTATATATAAAAAGAAAGATAGTGGTGATTAATTGAAATATATCGAAAAATGTGAGACCTAAGCACGACGTAAATGGTATGTAATAAGGGGTGGATACTGTCCTGGTTTCGGCTGGGATAGGGTTAAATTTCTTCCTAGTGCTGTGTTTTGGATTTAGTATGAGAAGAATGTTGATAACACACCGATGTTTTCAGTTTTTGCTAAGTACCCTCCTAGTCCAAGGACAGCTCCCATGCCTACTGACTGAGCTAGGTACACAAGATGGGAGGGACCATAATCAGGACAGCCAGCCCAGCTGGCTAATGGGGTATTCCATACCATGTGACGTCATGCTCAGTATATGAAGGGTAGGCGTGTTCCAGGAAGTACCGATTGTGACTTGGTTATCGGTCAGCGCGGGTGGTGAGCAATTGCATTGTGCATCACTCATTTTGTATATTCTATCATTATTATTATTATTATTATTTTCCCTTTTCTGTTCTATTAAACTGTCTTTATGTCAACCCACGAGTTTTTCTCACTCCTACCCTTCCGATTCTCTCCCCATCCCACTGGGGGGCGGGGGGAGTGAGCGAGCGGCTGCGTGGTATTTGGCTGCCTGCCAGGTTAAACCACGACAGTGGCTAAAGTCAATCCATCTGTCCCTCACAGACTGGCGGTGTGGTCACCTCTTGCCTCTGTGCCTATAAACAGATCAATGCCATATTCCAATTGTAATTGAGGGAAATTTTTGGTCTGTTTGTTTGGTTATTAAGATTTTGTTAAATGTGATAGAGCAATCTTTTATGTGCGAGGATGTTTTGGTAACAGTGCTACTTGTCTAGCTATTTTCCACACTCTGACATACAGAACAATGTTTAACAACAAGCATAATATAACAGAAATTAGTAAAATTACAATGGGGTGTAAAATTCGATTTTAAGTCCCTGGTGCAGTCGGCGACGATCTGAATAAAGTGTCCCACCAATGATGTTCTCCATCTTTCTTCACTCTTTCCAAGACATGGTTTATTTCTTCTCTATCATGATGGACAGTAATTAGAGTCTTTTGTCCATGGTTTTGAATTCGTTGTAGTACTTGGTTCAGGTTGTCTTGTTGCAACAGTTTTCTCACCAATGTGAGGTTCATTCCAATGGGGGTAGGTAGTAAATTTTGATAGTGTGTGTATTTTGATTGTAGCATCTAATAAGTTGTGACAGGGGCTGTATAGTTGAAGTCACATCCTATGATTTTAGTGAAATTATAAATACAGACATTTGTGTGATTATTGTTTTTTACAGCGGTGTTATCTGTAAGTATAGAATCACAAAGAGTTCTTAAACAAATGCATCCGTTCCCAACATATATTAGTACAGTTTCAGGGGTTTCATCAGCATGTATTTCAAAGTGATAAATACTTTGTTCAGTGTCAAGACAAATGTCTTGGGCTTTTAGGGTATTGCCTTCACAAATGAATCCTTGTTGTTTTCGTACAACACATGCATCTACATCAATAGTTTGCCATTTGTTTTTATTTTGTTGGGCCCATACTCTATGTTCTAGTGGATAGAGTACAGTTCTGTTGTGATTTAATCCTAGTGCAATGATTGGGTATATGGTGTATACCAAAGTATTGCGTATTGTCAAGACAAAAGCTGTCACTTTGTTGTTAGTGGGATTATAAGTGAAGTTAACTAAATGCCACCAAGATTGGAACTCCTTTTCAAATTTAGTTGCATTGTCCCAAATTACCTTTCGAATTTCAGTGGTTAATATGCCTTCATCTCCTTCCCTTATAATTGCTGCTACAGTAGATTGTTTCCACAATTGAGCTTGGATGCAGCTAAGGGCTAGAGAAACATTGTTTTGGATTATGTCAACTGCATCTACAGTTAGCTGGTAGTCTTTTTCACTAATTTTTTCCCAATTGGGTAAAACATTAGCTATATGCTATTGACTAGTTCCTAATTTTGTTAATGAAGATTGTAATGGGTGTTCTAAATTATGTAAATCACTTGTGGCAGAGCTTATTTTGTTTACTAAAACTTCAGCGTCTATGCTGTTTAGTATTCCCAGCCCTGTTCCTAGGATACCAGTTGCATCTCTCCTTGATCGTTTTGGAGAGGTGAGAGTTCATCCATGTAACCACGCTAACCATCCTGTATAAGATGTAGTCAGGAATGGTGAGCAGGTGGGTTTAATTTTAGAGATGTTAACTTGCATTGATAACTCCACTTGTTTAAGGGACCATGATGGGTTAAATAGCACTTGTTGTTGTCTTATGTTTTTAACTATGTAGGGACCAATGTTATAAGCATAAGGAGATAACATAGTAGGAGGTTGGGTTGGTAAGAATGATTGTTCTATATCAATTTTTAATTGAAAGCCATGGCTGGAACGAGAATTGGGATTGGTCCAGAGACACATTATAAGTGTTGGACGGGATATGGTAAAGGTATACCAACATTCAGGTTTAAATGGACAGATATGTATGTTATTTTCTTCTTTGTCTTTATCTATAATAATGTGTAATGTTGTTATTATACACTTGGTATAATTTTTAATTCGGCATCCTACTGAAATGGTATCTCCTTCGGTTCCCTTTAAAGATGGAGTTTGTTGATTTCCATTCTCATCTTCAGTAATCCATTCTTGTTTATTAAAGGTGATGTTATTGTGTAATGTTGTTACAGATAAATTTAGACTAGGTGTAGGTACATCAACAAGTACGTATGCGTCAACCCATGGCCACCCCGTCGTACACGGACTTAACGGGTCACGTTCAACAATCATAAAATCAAATAATAGTTTTATTCCACATCTACCCCAGGAGCAAAATGCGAGTACAGGTTGGGTAAAAGTGAAATTGTGCCAACAGTTTGGTTCTGGTGTTTTGTAGCAGAATTTTCTATTATTTTTGGGTTTGGACAAATCAGTATAGTGTATTTTGATTTCAGTTGGTTTTCTGTGGGTAGGTCCATTGATTACCCGACATCCAATTTGTATTTTTTCTCCTAGTATAGCTTGAAGTGTTAATATGTGGTGAATGTTTTTATTGCCATAGGATATTTTAATTTCTTTTGATTGTATTGTTTTCCATTCCCATTCATTCTTTAAGTATACTTCGTTTTCACGTATAACT
The DNA here is from genome assembly GCF_964195595.1 of Calonectris borealis. NCBI lineage: Eukaryota > Metazoa > Chordata > Aves > Procellariiformes > Procellariidae > Calonectris > Calonectris borealis. Next base: position 37,662,557 of record NC_134351.1, on the reverse strand, counting down.
AAAATAGCAAGGTTTAGGTGTGCCTTATCTTTAGTTGGGATTCCATAACTTCTAGTATAATTTAGCAGTGCATCGTTCCAAGGATCTTGTGTTTGAGTTGGAAGGATTATACTTATCTCAATCAAAAGAGAAAACAAGATTAGGTTAAGGGCTTGCTGCCATTGTTTCTGTTGCCATCGATATGGATTCATTTTCTCCTGTTAAAAGAAAAGAAAGAAGGAAAAATGTTTCGGTGGGGGAGACCGAACGGGTTACCCCTTTTAAAAAGAAGGAAAAATCCATCTGGTACTGATTCTGTGTTTTTCGCCACTGCTATCAGTAGCTTCCCAGGCAAGTGGGCCGTGGGGTTTAGTTAGAGTCATTGGCACAGTCTCAATTTGTGGCAAATTTACTATAACAGGTTGTCCTGGTTGTAATTTTATTTGACATGTTTTTTCATCAGCAGGGGGAGTGTAAGGCTCAGCTTTGGTAAAGAATGCTCGGCTTACAGGGCTTCCAGTGGGTCCATACCAATTGTTTAATTGATGAAGTATTTTTGAAAGTCGAATGTCCCATTGGGGTTCGTGTGGCTTAAGGTTTTTCTTTAATAGGCCATTAGCTCTTTCTACTATCCCGTTTGATTGAGGATAGTAGGGGGTATGGAATACCCATTGAATTTCTTCCTGCTTTGCCCATTCTTGCACTTCTTTGCATGTGAAGTGTGAGCCATTATCACTTTGGATGGTATCAGGAGTAGGTAGGCTTGAGAACCAAGAGGATAGTCCTCGTATAGTATTTTTTCCATCGGCTTTTCGACACTTAGTCGCCATCAACAAGCTGGAGATTATTTCTACTCCTGTGAGAATGTACCGGTATCCTGCAGAAGATTTGAGTGGCCCGATATAATCAATTTGCTATGTGGACCACAAAGTTTTTCCTTGTTTGATATGTAGGGGTGGTGCTTTAGCAAGGTGATCCATTTTTAATTTTAATTTACACTGGGGGCATTCTGTGAGGATAACTTCACAAGTTTTCCTGTTTATGGGCCAGCCTCTACTTTGTGCAGCAAAGTGCTTCTTTACCTGTGTGACCTAGTTTTTGATGTAGCCACTCTCCTAATCGATACCACTCAGAATTTATGGGGTCTTCAGTTGTTATTTGTCTAATTTTTTTTAATTCATCTACTTTATGGTTCCAGTTTGTAGCTGGTTTGTTATCTTTAGCATGAGCTTTTACCCATCCTATCTTAAATGGAGTTTTCCTTGCTAAATTTAATAATAGTTGCCAATCTTGGGTTCTCCAAATTCGAGATCTGTTTACTTCCCAATTTAGGGCCTCCCATTGACAGAGCCATTGTGTGGCATCTGCCCACACGGCATAGGAGTCAACATAGATGATTTTTGCCCCGTTTTGTGCTGCGAGAACTACTGCTCTTAATTCGCCTACTTGTGCACTGCCTTCGTCCTCTTCTATAATTCGTTCACCAGTACTGATATTTAATGCAACAGCTTTATATTGCCATTCTCCATTTATTCTTTTTGCTGAGGCATCAGTAAACCAAACGCCTTCTGTTGGTGTGTTTTCAGTGAAAGGAGGTGCATTTAAAATCGGTGAGGGTTTAAAAGGTTGTTGTAATGCTAATGGGTCTGCATTTATAGGCATCTGTAATTTAGAAATTTTAGTGGGTCCTTCAGTTAATTTTATTTCATCTGCGATTCCTGCCAGGTAAGTGTACCATTTTCTAATTGTAGGATTTTGTGCAACTCCTTCTGGGGGAGCGGTTCCTTTTAGAACTGTTTCAAGCAAATTAAATGGGCCTCTAGTTTGAACAGGTTGCCCCTGGATTATTTTCTTGGCGTGCTTCACTGCTCTGACTAAAGACAATAGTCCCTTTTCCCACTCAGTATATCTCTGTTCTGTTTCTTTAAATGCAGTCGAGCTGAACAATAAAGGTCTTTTTGGTCTGTTAGGGCCAGTTTGGAACAAGTTACAGTAAGTGCTGTGTTCAGCAAATCCCCATTCAGCTATAATGGGATCGTGGGGGTGTACTGGTCCCAGTGACTGATATGTTTTTAATTCCTGTATTAGGGTTTTGACTGCCTCTTCATGTTCTAAACTCCATGTCCACGGTTTTCTTTTTCATAAAAGTGAGTATAGTGGGCGAGCGATGATAGAAAATCCAGGTACATGTTTTCTCCAATATCCTAAAGTACCCATAAGCTGTTGTAACTCTTTTTTAGATTGGGGCATTTGTAATTGCTCTATTTTACTGATGGTATCTGGTGGAACTGTTGCACTGCCTGCAATCCACCAAGTGCCTAAAAATTTTACTTCTTTACTTGGTCCTTGGCATTTTTCTGGCAGGATTTCGACTTCTGCTTTTTGTAATGCCTGCCATACTGCTGATGCAGCTTTCCCTACTTCTTCAGGGGAATTTCCTCCAATTAGGATATCATCTATGTATTGGTACAGTTTCACATTCTGGGGAAGCGAGACTGTTTGTAAAAGTTCAGCAAGCGCAGCATGGGCAATGGTAGGTGAATGTTTATACCCTCGTGGGAGTCTGTTAAAGGTATATTGTATACCTTCCCAAGTAAAAGCAAATTTTTCTTTATCTTTTTCCTGCAAGGGGACCATAAAGAACATGTCTTTTACATCTAGGGTTGCCATCCAGGGGTGTGCGGCTGCTTGCAGTGTAGCTGTTAAAACTCCAATATTGGGTACTGCAGCTGTTAGCGGAGCTGTGTTAGCATTGAGGCACCGATAATCAATTGTTAATTGCCACTTTGCGTCTGGTTTTCGGACTGGCCAAATTGGTGAATTATAAGGGGAGTGGGTTCTGGAGATGATTTGTCGTTTTTCCAAATCAGCTATGACTTCAGAGATTCCAGCTCGTGCCGCAGCAGAAATTGGATACTGCGAGATGTTTGTGATTTTGGAATCTGGGAGTGCAGGGGCTGCGCGGAGTAGATGTACTTTAGTGTCCCCCCTTGAATTAGATTTAGGATTGACGTTTGAACCGAAGGACCATATGCTGCCGTTTGGCAGACACCAGGTATGTCCGTTCAAAACATCGGAACCCAAAATATTTTCATTGTGATTTTTAACTGCAAAGAGGGTAGATAGCATACGCTTTTCGCCTGGGAGCCATAAATTAACTTAGGCAGTTTGGCACGTAACACTCGCTCCGTTCACTCCAGTGATTGTAACCCTTTGTCGTCTGGGTTGTATGCCCAGTTCTTTGGCATCCTGTTGTGTTAATATTGAAATTTGTGCTCCTGTGTCAATTAAAAATTTTACCAATTTTTGTCGAGGGCCAACCAGAATAAGAATGTATGGGCCATTATCATTTATCCATTGATAGGGTTGTATTTGCTGGACAGTCAGGCCCAATCGCCATCCGGCCATTATTCGTTTTTTGATTTTGAGTTTTGGGGAAGGAAAGGGTTTTCGCTCTTTCTTGGAACTGGTGATGGTTTTTGAGAGTTAGGAGTGTTTCTTCCCTGATTATGATTGTTGCATCTTTGAAACGTTTGAATTAAACTTTGGATAGCAGTGATAGACTGCCTTTGAACTGTGATTTTTGGAATACCTAAGGCTAATGCTTGATTATATAGTTCTCTCCACTTATGGGTTTTAGATTGTTGATTAATGGGCTCTGAATCGTATAAATTATTTTGGGATGTTTGTTGGATTTGTCTGACATTGCGACCTGAATTTTTAGTTTCATTCGGTAGGTCGTTCCATCCCATTTCTCGCCCATGATTTATGATGTCATGCATTAATGTTGCCCAAGTAGTTGCAAATGACTCCATTCCCTTTTCCATCTCTGACTTGACTCCTAGCGATTTTTAGTTGTTCCTCCACAGCATCCCAATTATGCCAATTATCTCGAGCCCATTCATCTGAGAATTTGGGAATTGGATCTATTCCATGTTTTTGTAAGTAATCAGTGATACTACTTGCCATCCTGCTGACTATGCCAAATTGTCATGAATGGGTGATTTTAAGGCTGCGTAAAGAATCACTGGCAAAGGTATTGGCTAAGGGTGATTTTAATAGAAATTTATAGAAACGTGACTTAACAGAATTTGATGGCAAGGTTCACTCTATTACTTATTACATGGATTAAGTTTACACAGGGGAAAATCGTATTAGAATTGTGTTAGAATGATTTGTACAGAGATTAAGGGTGAAAGGGGATCCTCCCGTTGAGTCACAAGGTTCAGAAGAGATCCTACTGGACCCAATCTTAGTATCAGACTTGGACAACGGTTTATGTCTAATACAGAAAGGGATAGGAAGGACCTCCCGTTGAGTCACGAGGTTCAGAGTAGACCCCCTTGCTTGTGGTGGTGCATTCCTTCCCCCCTTCTTTTCCTCTGGGCTACGATACGATCTCAGAACCTTCTGTTAAGCTTTAGCCATTGTGTACGAGTTGGGCGGTTAAGCGTCCCTTGGCCGTACCAAGCGCTCTTGCATGGCTAAGGTGGGGAACAACACTGATCGTACCAGGGACACTAGCTACATGATCAAGGTAGGGAACAGAAACAAGAGATAATTCGTCATCTCTGACAGCTCTGAAGCTTTCCCTACCTGGGTCATAGCTCAAGTGGAACAATACCATTGTTACCGTGAAACAATACCATAATTACTACCCTGGACCACCTCAGATAGTAGCCAAAATGGAAATTTACTGATGACTAAAGCCAATCATCTTGCAAACCTATAAACAGCGGTACCAAGTGAGACCCTTTGAGCTCTCCTGGACCGCAGCGGGCTGCATCCAGAATCTCCCTCTGAGTGGGACGCTTCTCAGAGTCCGCAAACTCGAATTTGCGATACTCGGAGGATCACCGAGATTTTGGGCTGAGACGCTCCTCGGGGCTCAACTCTTTGCCCGTTTGGGAAATGCCAAGGCATTTAACGTGAGTATTTCACGGTACTCAAGGGGAATTTTTAACAGGTATACCTTTATAAATTAGCTAATCCTAGGCCTTTCATTTAGCTTTGGTACCATATTCATATGCATATATGTATACGTTTTGATTGATCTAGATCTTTTTGTGCGCTTATCTGTACAGTTACTAACAAGTATAATCTGTAGTTAAGTTGTTTTAGTCTTTGTAGTATTTGTACCAACTTGACTAATTCTTTGTGTAGCTGTCAAATTGATTAATGTTTAAGCATTGTAAGACTCTAAGTTGCTGCTAAAACCCTTAACCCTTTAGACACAAACCGTTGCCCAGGTCTGAGACTAAAAATAGATCCAGCCGCACCTAGGCTCCTCTCTGAGAAGGAGTTTAGAAAGCAAGGGGGTCTACTCTGAACCTCGTGACCCAACGGGAGGTCCTTCCTATCCCTTTCTGTATTAGACATAAACCGTTGTCCAAGTCTGATACTAAGATTGGGTCCAGTAGGATCTCTTCTGAACCTCGTGACTCAACGGGAGGATCCCCTTTCACCCTTAATCTCTGTACAAATCATTCCAACACAATTCTAATACGATTTTCCCCTGTGTAAACTTAATCCATGTAATAAGTCATAAAGTGAACCTTGCCATCAAATTCTGTTAAGTCACGTTTCTATAAATTTCTATTAAAATCACCCTTTGCCAATACCTTTGCCAGTGATTCTTTACGCGGCCTTAAAACCACCCATTCATGACAGAGGGGTGTCCAGTACACCGGGAATCGACTGCCCCAGGGGTGGAAACACAGCCCTACCATTTGCCATGGACTGATCCACACCGCACTGGAACAGGGTGAGGCTCCAGAACACCTGCAATACATTGATGACATCATCCTGTGGGGCAACACAGCAAAGGAAGTTTTTGAGAAAGGGGAGAGAATAGTCCAAATCCTTCTTAAGTCTGGCTTTGCCATAAAACAAAGTAAGGTCAAGGGACCTGTGCAGGAGATCCACTTCTTAGGAATAAAATGGCAAGATGGACGTTGTCTGATCCCAACGGATGTGATCAATAAAATAACAGCCATGTCTCCACCAACTAGCAAAAAGGAAACACAAGCTTTCTTAGGCGTTGTGGGTTTTTGGAGAATGCATATTCCAAATTACAGTCAGATCGTAAGCCCTCTCTATCACGTGACCAGGAAGAAGAAGGACTTCACATGGGGCCCTGAGCAATGACAAGCATTTGAACAAATTAAACAGGAGATAGTTCAGGCAGTAGCCCTTGGGCCAGTCCGGGCAGGACAAGATGTGAAGAATGTGCTCTACACCGCAGCCGGGGAGAATGGCCCTACCTGGAGCCTCTGGCAGAAAGCACCAGGGGAGACTCGAGGTCGACCCTTAGGGTTCTGGAGTCGGGGATACAGAGGATCCGAGGCCCACTACACTCCAACTGAGAAGGAGATATTGGCAGCATATGAAGGGGTTCAAGCTGCTTTGGAAGTGGTTGGTACTGAAGCACAGCTCCTCCTGGCACCCCGACTGTTGGTGCTGGGCTGGATGTTCAAAGGGAGGGTCCCCTCTACACATCATGCAACCGATGCTACGTGGACTAATTGGGTCACGCTGATCACACAACGGGCCCGAATAGGAAACCCCAGTCGCCCAGGAATCTTGGAGGTGATCACGAACTGGCCAGAAGGCAAAGATTTCGGAATATCCCCAGAGGAGGACGTGACGTGTGCTGAAGAGGCCCCACCATATAACAAACTACCAGAAAATGAGAAGCAATATGCCCTGTTCACTGATGGGTCCTGTCGCCATGTGGGAAAGCATCGGAGGTGGAAAGCTGCTGTATGGAGTCCTATACGACAAGTCGCAGAGACTGCTGAAGGAGAAGGTGAGTCGAGTCAGTTTGCAGAGGTGAAAGCCATCCAGCTGGCCTTGGACATTGCTGAATGAGAAAAATGGCCAGTACTTTATCTCTATACTGCCTCATGGATGGTGGCAAATGCCCTGTGGGGGTGGTTGCAGCAGTGGAAGCAGAACAACTGGCAGCGCAGAGGGAAACCCATCTGGGCTGCCGCACTGTGGCAAGATATTGCTGCCCGGGTAGAGAACCTGGCTGTAAAAGTACGTCACGTAGATGTTCACGTACCCAAGAGTCAGGCCACTGAAGAACACCAAAACAACCAGCAGGTGGACCAGACTGCTAAGATTGAAGTGGCTCAGGTGGATCTGGACTGGCAACATAAGGGTGAATTATTTATAGCTCGGTGGGCCCATGATGCCTCAGGCCATCAAGGAAGAGATGCAACATATAGATGGTCTCGTGATCGAGGGGTGGACTTGACCATGGACGCTATTGCACAGGTTATCCATGAATGTGAAACATGCGCTGCAAGCAAGCAAGCTAAGCGAGTAAAGCCTCTCTGGTATGGAGGACGATGGTTGAAATATAAATATGGGGAGGCCTGGCAGATTGATTATATCACACTCCCAAAAACCCACCAAGGCAAGGGCTATGTCCTCACCATGGTGGAAGCAACCACCGGATGGCTGGAAACATATCCTGTGCCCCATGGCACCACCCGGAACACCATCCTGGGCCTTGAAAAACAAGTCCTATGGCGACACGGCACCCCAGAAAGAATTGAGTCAGACAACGGGACTCACTTCCGAAACACCCTCATAGACACCTGGGCCAAAGAGCACGGCATTGAGTGGGTCTATCACATCCCCTACCATGCACCAGCCTCTGGGAAAATCAAACAATACAACGGACTGCTAAAGACAACACTGAGGGCAATGGGTGGTGGGACATTCAAGCATTGGGACACACATTTAGCAAAGGCCACCTGGTTAGTCAACACTAGGGGATCTGTCACTCGAGCTGTCCCTGCCCAATCCAAACCCTTACGTACTGTAGAGGGGGATAAAGTCCCTGTTGTGCATATAAGGAATATGCTGGGGAAGACAGTCTGGGTTACTCCTGCCTCTGGCAAAGGAAAACCCATCTGTGGGATTGCTTTTGCTCAAGGATCTGGGTGTACCTCGTGGGTAATTCGAAAGGATGGGGAAGTCCGATGTGTACCTCAAGGGGATTTGATTTTGGGTGAAAATAGCCAATGAACTGAATTGTATGATGTTAATTACTATATAATAGTATGTGTCATCACTTCTGTGGTTGCTATATGCTATATCAACAGTATTACAGTAAGAATCACCCAGATTAATGAAGAATGAACTCCAATGAAACCGAGCAAAGTGTAACGATGATAGAACCGGACGAGCGCAGTGATAATGGAACCAGAACTGGCCTCAGCATGCAACAGTCCAACACCACACACCATCTCTCCTGCCCTGAAAGACTGTTATGACACATGCAGCCCAAAGTCATGGACTAAATGAACTCAATGGACATTTTAGAGGGATGGCCCATAGACTAAGGGAATGATATCTCTGTGTGTGTATATATCAAAAGGCAGGAGAAGTAGTGGTGACTAATTGGAATGTATTGGAAAATGTGAGAGCTAGGCATGACGTAGATGGTATAGAATAAGGGGTGGATATTGTCCTGGTTGCGGCTGTGACAGAGTTAACTTTCTTCCCAGTAGCTTGGGGGGTGTGTTGTGTTTTGGGTTTGGTATGAGAGGAGTGTTGATGGCCCATTGATGCTTTGGTTGTTGCTGGGTGGTGCTTTCACGGCGCGGAGCGGGGGTGGGGGTGGGCACAGCCGGGGTGGTGGACCCAGCTGGCCAATGGGGTATTCTATACCATGTGACATCATGCTCAGTATAAAAAACAGGGGGGGGGGGGCTCGCCCCCCGTTCGTGACACGCAGTCGGTGAGCAGTTGCATTGTGCATCGTCTGCTTTGTATAATTCTGCTATTGTTGTTGTTATCTTTGTTATTATTACTGTTCTACTTCATTTTATTTCCATTATTAAACTGTTTTTATCTCAACCCAGGAGTTTTCCTACTTGTGCCCTCTTGATTCTCTCCCCCATCCCACTGGAGCTGGGGGGGTGATCGAGCGGCTGCGTGGGGTTTATTTGCTGGCTGGGGTTAAACCATGACAGCAATGTGTATAGAAATTACTTTTGACAGAAATAAATTGCTTTTGTTTTTTGAATATATATTTCTGCAGACTAGTTGTTCCTATTATAAAATTACATGGAGTCTTCCAGTAATAAGAATTAAGTGCATGGGAGTAATTCAGGACAAAATTAGCAAATATGGTAAACCAGTATTTATTCTTAAACCATAGAAACATTAATTACCAATTACTGATTTAGGTTTTCTTTTTAAAAGCAAGGAGAAATGAAAATTAAAAAAGACAGCTAATATCTCGGGAAGTCTGGTATTCTTCCAGTAGGTTAAGTGTAGAATATCTTCTGTTGCTGATGTATGCTTGTACAAAGCAGTCTTTGTCTTTTTTAAAGTAGTATTTTCTCAGTAAATCAATGTACAGCATTTAATTGAGTTAAAATTGTGCTGTAATGGCTTCATTTGATTTCTTTAAGTCTGGTGCAGTTTTATTTGTTTATGTAATGTGACACTTGGACATGGTCTTCATGAAGTCGGCAGGCTTCTGCCTCCTGGTTTCTGCAGGAGAGTGGCATGGAGGGAGTCTGAATCAGGGGACCAGGACTTAGGAGCTCTCAACTAGGTCTTTTTTACTGCTTCTTTAAAAATAGTAGCATATCTGAAATGAATCATGTATTTGTAGTGATAAGTGGTCAGACTTTCATCTTTATTTCATCTACCCAGTTTGATCACTGTCCTCCGCTTGACTTTAGGTTTCTGAGCAGGAGATGGATGAAGCAATCGCACGCACTACTCACTGAGAGAGTAAGGATACCAGCTCCTCTCATGTCACAGGTAACAAGCAATGTTTTCTCTCCTAATATTTGTCCTTTTCCAGATGCGGGAAGGTTTAAGGACATGCTCTTGGGTTCCCCAACATCAATATTTTGAGGGCCCTCAAAACAGCTGAACTGTTCGGGGGATGTAATCACTCTGTCCACTGCAGAAATTTTAGCAAAAACATCCAGTTCAGATGGATCAACTCTATAGCTCATGTTACTTGCTTTGGGTTTCACTTGGCCGCTGTGATCTGAAAGTAGGGGTGCCAAGAGGTGGTTGCTCTATCTTCTATTCAGGATGAACGGGAAGGAGAATGTCCTGGTAGGGAAAGGGCAGGAGGAATCTACTCCATCTGTGTATGCTTATCCATGTAGATGGAAAGAAAAAAAAAAAAAAAAGAGAGAGAGAGAAAGTATTGGTGTATCCATTTGAAAAAATCCATATATTGCATACTGGACTGTATGTTTTAACTCTATTTTAATCTTTGTGGTCATGTCAAAATATGTGCTCTGGCATTTGTCTGATGTTTTTGAACTCCAGACTTAGCACTTGCTAAAATCTTACAGATAAAAGAAAACTCTTGGCAATGGCAGAGTGACTAGTAAGGTGATTTTTAGACAGAAATGTTAGATTTGTAATTATCCTTTTTATATCTGTGTCAGCTAAGACCTTTTTTGAAGTAGACCTTTCCAGTGGCTGCTAATTTGTTTTTCGAGGTTGCACCTAGTCAGCAGCATGCTCCAGCGGGTGAGGAAGAAAGTCTCCTGCTCATCTCTTGTTCATAGTTCTGTCCTGGGCCTGGCTGGCATAACGTGTTTCTGTGATAATGTTTTACCTGATCTGAGGGAGAGCTTGTGAAATGTTAAATAAATCTCACTTTATGAAAGCAATTCAGATAATAAGTGGGATTAAATGCAGCCCCCAGCTCAGATGATGAATGAGGAGCTTGTTTGGATATATGGAACTTAATTTTTGGCATCTAACTAAGCTGTGTTTAACAGGAGCTGTACAAAAAAGCCCGTCTCCTAGTGTGAAGGCCAAACAAGGAGAGACCTCATCTCCCCTCAGCTGGACTATGAAACGCTTCCTGGAGCCAGAAAGCTGGGTAAAAAGATTAGATGCAATAAAAACAGCGTCTGCTTCAAATTCAGCTTTTACTGAAGCTCTTACTTGATCAAGGACTTCAAAAACCAAACCTCTATGCTCCTTCCCTGTTACATGGGTTCCATAAAAGGGTTTGTTTCTTATGTCACACGTTTAAATCGTGACAGCAGCAAGCTCCTGTTTGTCTGTGTGGCCGTAGCCTTCGGGATGAACAGAGCATGGCAGAGAAAGCTGTGGGCTCCCGCTTCCTGCCACCTCGAAGGCACCCCTGCTCTGTGGGACACAGAGATGAAGTTAGCAGGAGAGACCTGAGCCTGTGAGCAGAAGGCTGAGTGCTTGGTCTCTCTATATAGCCATTGCAGTGGAAAAGTCTCTGGTTTTCCTGGGAAAGCCAAAGAAGCCATACAAACTGTGTCCAGAGGTACAAACCCTTCCCTTCTCTCAGTGCAGAAGGTGTATAAAGGGAATTACACAAGTGTATGGTTTCATCCCTGGTTTCTGTGTTGAACCACATCTGCAAAGTAGTGAGATTTAGAATCTTTTTTTATTTAGTATACTGGCTAAAAATGTATTGATGTGCTGCATTTCAGCCATCCAAGTTTGACAGTTTGGCTCTCAATATACTGAAAAGTCCTCTATTTTAAAAACTGGCTTTAGGCTTCCTTTATTGACAAGGGCAATGAGTGGAGTTTGTGGTGCTTGCATGCAAACAGGGGCTTTAAGCATCAATGACGGCCGGTCACCAGGCTCACTTCTTTTCAGCAGGGATCTGTCAGCTCCGAGGCAGAGCTTTCCCAGTACTTCTCATACGATGGTACAAGCCAGCTCCTGTTTTCTGATGCTGTAACCGGCTCCTGCGACGAAGAGCAGCTCCATCAGAAGAACAGAAACAGTTTGTTGGATGATGGCTCTCTTCTTTCTGATAACCTGAGTAAGCAACGGAAATGTGTCTGGTCATTTGGCTAATGGGAGGAGAGTCACTGAGCACTGGTTTGCTTTACAGGAGAGCTTACGGTGATTCCTGTGCTGGTAAGAAATGCCTGGTGATGTAGTGCAAGCCAGTTCCGATCATATGAAATTCTGGAAGATGGAAAGGATTTACAACACCACACATATATGCCTATTTCCATGGTAGTTTGTCCAAATTGCTGCTCTGATTATGTGAAAATGACTTTATTTGATTGGTTTTGCAGAAACTAGATTGACAACACTGCAGGTTTTTCTTCAAATGACTGATGATCATTTGATTGATTACATTTAAATGAAAGTGTTAATAGCGATCTCAAATACACAATTTCAAAATGTCACATATAGCAGTGTAAAAACAATCAAATGTTCAATTTGACATCAAATATTTTGCATATGTATCTTTCTCTAGTAATTGACGAAAGAATCTTACATTTCCTTACTGACTGAAGAAATTTAACTCTATCCCAGCCAAAACCAGGACAACCTGATTTCAAATTCAAAGGATATTACATTTGTTCTCCCTTTCCTGTGCTTCTCGAGCAATGTCTTTGTCTACAGCTTATTTTTCTCTGGAAATTCATTATTTAATGCTGAAAAGCATTTTTATGTTTAAAAAAAAACACAAAACAAAGCAAAAGAAAAAAACTTTCTACAAAATAAGATGCAGTTCTTTCTAAGAAGGATGTGGAAAGGGTTCTCGGGCTTATTAGTCTTTAATTTGAAACTGATTGTTATGTGCTTGTGTCTTTGTTCAGGAAAGCATTTCTCACTCACTGTAAATTGATGCAGGCAGTCCTGAACGTAGAATTAAGCAAGATGTGAAAGAAATTCTATTGTTTAAAGTAAAATACACATGTGAATTTGCATCCCTTTCTTCTTTAGGTCATAGTCATAATTTAGAAATAAGCTGAAAATAGAACCAGATGTGCCATGAACTGATTTCATGAATTACCCATAAATTGTGGAGCTATCTGCCGCCCCTCTTGCTGTTTACTGTAGTTAGAGGGAGGACATGAAAAACTTGCTTTTTGCTTTGTGAGGAGAGGTTAAGCTTCCCTTACAAATGGAGCCACATGTCCTCTGCTGCAGTCAGATGCATGATATTAAAAATCACCCATAAATGCAATTAAAATATAAATTTTTGTTTTTTTCTAGCTGCTAGACAAGCAGGAGTGGCAAAAGCAAATGGTCTGGCTTCTCCAACTAGTGGGAGATCGTCCGGCCTTCACAACAAGCACGTGGAGTCTGTCTGACCCGGCATCCTCAGTGACAGCCCCAAATCTGCACGCAGACCCTTTCATCGACAGAGGAGGGTTGTTTTCTACAATGGTGATGTTAGTGATGATGACAAAAGTTCCCATTTGCAAAGAAGCCAGAGGGCCAAGAGCCAGGAGGACGCTGGCATTGTCATTACAACCTCATCCGTAGAAATCGATGATGAGAGCCAGGACAGCAAGTCACCTAGATATATTGGCACAGAGATGTCTTCCCCTGTCTTCAGCAACTCTGTGGAGTCTGCAGACAGCACGCTGGAGCAAATTGACTTTCCTTTCTTCCCCATCATAGCGTTTGATTACTCAAGTGTGCATGAAGTTCGTCTCAGCAGCCTGAGTTTGAAGGAGCTCTGGGAAGCACAACTTGAATCTAAAAGATCGCCAAAACTTGAGCACAGAGCAGTCACGAGAGTGAAAAGCATGATGAGCACTGAGTGCCAAAGCCTTCAGAGACAGAGGACTGAGGAGCATGGCTCTTATAACAAGCCTGTTGCAAGGACGCTCCCTCACAGCAAGAAGTGTGAAGCACCAGATGGGGCCAGGCAGGGCCAGGGTGAAATAGTCAAGTCTGGTTCGCAATGAGCATGAGTCATTTGGCCTGGATTTGGAAATCCAGGCCATGCCCTTAAAGGTTGTTGTCACAGGGCTGCGGCCAGGTGGAGCAGCAGAAATAGTAATTTTTTAATTTGGGTTGTCTTGTTGTGATTCGCTTTCTCTTTGCAGAGATGATTATTATTAAGCAAGTGATCTGTTGAGAGTAAGTGCAAGGGAGATGTTTGTCTCTGCTGGGCAAAACATCTCGCCCCATATTGTTCTGAAGCTGCTGTTAAATGAAACGTTTCCGATTCAAAGTGCACTCTGGCTGATTCAAAACTGAGAAAGTCAAGAGGCAGATCTACTGAGATGGACTCATCCACACTCACAGTTACAGTTTTGAGGGAATACTATTCTTCTGTTTCCTTTCTTTTTACCAGAAGCAAAGACAAAATAAATCCTGGTGGTAAAAATGCTTATTAAGAGAGGAGCTATGTTGCAACTTAGAATGTGTGTTTTAAATCCCTCTCTATTATTTTATATGCATGCATTCCTGTATTACACAAATCTGGTACCAGGAGGCCTTAGGTGCTGGCCAGGGTTGCCAAGCAGCATGGTAGTACCAGTAACGCATTGCACTTCTGCATCTCTTACGTGCACATACTAGTGTGAATACTTGCTTCGTGCTGGGTGTGGAATTGCTGACCTAGATGCAAAGGTGCAGACAGAGGAAGGAAGATACTCTGGTGTACAAAACTGGATGTAGCAGTTTTAATCTAGTTAGGGGCCACTAGGGTAAGAGGGGATATGTCGTAGCAGTTTGAATTGGGCTGTGAGAGCTGGGGATTTGGGTTCTGTTCCTGCCTCTTTCTCTGACTTATTGTGCAGTGTTTAGAAACATATTTAGGCTTTTACCTGAAGAGCTCAGTCCCTGTCCAATTTAGTTATTTAGGAGAGTCCAATTGATCCAATGGGAGGTTGTGACCAGGGATATAATTCATACATGAAATGCAAAAATGATAGACAGTGTTCCAGTCCTGAAGAAACTAGGGCTGATCTATCCCAATTCATTTAAATGAAGAGGGCTATATGTCCTCTGTCCTGATACTGATCTCTCAGAGAACCCAGCAGCTCTTTTGACCTTCCTGTTTGAGATTGATCATTAATTCCTCTCCTGGCAAAAGCACAGTCTGCTCTTTATTTACGTGTTGGCAAACTGACAGCAGCAGTACCTGTGCTCTGCAGTGATATGAAATAGGGAATGTTGCTCATAAGCCATTAATTGCTTCCCTGCAATCTTTGCCCCTGTGGCAGGGCTTCTGAGGTGTATTTATAATTCCCTTGGATCTGTCATTGCATCAGGGATCAATGGGCAAGATGGCTGTAGGAGATGAAATTACCACCATCAACAGTATCCCAGTCAGTAAGGTGACATACGAGGAAATCTGCTTGCTTATGCAGTGTCTTCCCACATCCGTAACCCTGGAGATCCAGAAAGCAGCATCAGGCGAGAGAGTAGTTTTGCTTTCATACCATTTATTCTGAATACCAGTGAAGAACACTCCCTTGGATCAGCTGGGTCTGATCTTCTGCTGCCCCAGCTTCCCACGTCGATTCAGAGAAAAAACAGGGGGTACATTGTGTCTGCATTGGTGAGCCAGGCAAAGCACTTAATCACCAAACCAGGCTTCAGGGTCCTCCCTAGCACGACGATGAGGGGAGCAAACCTACTCCTGTGTGAAGTGTTCAAAGCTCCCATTTATAGTATGTCCCTCCTGCCAACATTTGCAGAGGTCTGAGTCATTTCATGCAGACCTGGAGCTAACTTGGTAGTGACCCTGTCCTGACAACCCGTTTTACTGCTGTGCCTGTTCAGTAAATATATTGACCCTTTATAATCACATCGGTCTCTTTTAAAAGCTGAAGTTTAAGTAGTGTTTTTGTGAATGGACAATAAGATAATAAAACCCTTTTTTCTTTCTTTCCCTTTCATGCGTCAGAATTCTCTAATGTGCAGAAAGATGAAACGGAAAAGATAACTAGAATCTTATCAAAATGTTTATTTGCATGTTTCTTATGAAAAGTTTTCTAGTTTGAATTGAAACATTTGATATCTTCTTAGTTTCTGCTCAGGGTTGATTTATGCTGCTACAGCAATATATGCATCTCCATAGACTGTACAAATTATGTGGTGTGGAAATGAGTGTTTGAAAAAGAAAAGCATACTTTTCAAATTCAGGAAGAACATAATATTTTGCTTCGTTTTAGCTTATGATCTTCTTCGTGTACCTGTTAATACCTGGGAGCCTAAATTGCTTCCAGATGCTTCAATTCCAGTTGTTCTTTAAGGAATTCCTGGCTTGGCAGGGAGTCCTGTTCTTGTTTCCTTAGATTGCTGTGGCTTTTGCAGAATAATAGCATTGGGTAGGGGCACATTGCCACTCCTTTATCAGGCAACTCTTCTGCTTTCCCTTTTTCCTCTCCCTGCCCCACTGGCAGAGAAGAGGGTATCTTCAGTGTGTGATCCAGCACGCTGAAGCAGGGCAGTACTTCAAATCCTAACCTGGCTGCTTCAAATTGCTCTTCTGAGATGTCTTCCCCTTTGTTGACTCCAGGAGGAACCTGCACTTCTTAACGTGGGTACCTAAGTTAAGTGGTGTGGATAATCCTGCAGGTTTGTGCAAGGATTAGAGAGACGTGCTGGCATGTTTGAATAAGCAGGAAAGGATGCTGACTCTGTGATATACCTCTCCTTCTCCATGCACTTTCTGGGCTTCATCTGGTAGTAACTGGCCTCTGGAAAGCAGCTTGGATGGGGATGAGCGTCCCAGAAGCAGTGTAGAAAGGTGCAAGCAGATGCTTAGGGTGAAGTGCTGAAAACTGAAGAGCTGGAGAAATGGGTGAGCTGGAATGTATTGGAGTGCAGCAGTGACAGGGAGCTCAGTGTGTTGTCCAAGAGTGGGTTAAACATGTATTGTAAGCGAGGAAAGGTCTGTGCCGTGGAAATCCTGTAAAGCCCATATGCTTAATGCGTGTATAACATCACCCACGCATGTCACATTAAACACCTGCAGAAGTGCTGAGAGGATCAAAGTTAAGTTATTTATGCACAGCTTGTCACTGTGTTATCTGTTCACCTTTGCTATGCCAGGGCTTTGTGTACTCTCTGCAATCTACTGGAGACATCTTCGATCAAACAAGTAATTAGAAATAGTACTGCTCAGCCTGACTTACTGCACACTGACACTTTGGTAGTTGGCTGCTTGACTGCTGAAATTTCAAAGATGAGAATTAAACAGATCATGACTACTCACCCTGGATAAGTGGATTGCTCCCTCCTGTGTGCTACTCAAATACACAGGGTTATGATTAATTTGAGTTGTTGTAAACATCATTACAGAAGAGGAGGAGTGCAGAGCAAAAGGAAAACATGTTGTCTGAATACGTGGGTGTCTATTTTTGTAATAAAACCTGTTTTTTTGTGTATCACTTCCCATATCTGACAGGATTTTACTTTTTATTTTATTTTATTTTATTTTATTTTATTTTTATCATGATGCAGCTATCAGCAGATTTACAAACCTCATCCTGTTGCCAGGGGTAGACAGTCAAAATCAGGCCGATGTCAAGAGCATCGTCACAACTGAGGAAGAACCAAGTGCTGGGAAACGAGGAGCAGGTTTGCAAAATGCTGGTGGCGGCTGTGCGGTGGAGAGAACACCACTGCCACCTGATGCCACAAGCAAAGATGTGCAAAGAGGTACCATGAAAAGCAGCTGCGCCAAGGACAGCGCTGCCATCCCTGTCACTGATATCGATGACTTGCTCAGCCAAATGGGTGCTCCCGAGAGCAGGGCTTCGCACACTCCATCGCGAGCAGAAAGCCTCCTCCAAGATGAGTACACCACGATGTGCTGCTGTGGGACTGACGAAGGCTGTCCTGGTTCTGAGCCACAGCCAGCGAAGGAGGAGCTGCTGGAAAAATCTATGAATTGTGCAGCAAATGCACAGGGAGTTTTGGGGCTGTCTGTGTTGGACTCCATTAACACAGGCAAATTTTTTACTGTGAATAAAAACTCTTTAAATAACTATTCTAGGAATTTTAGCAGTTTAAGCGAGGATGAGTTGCCTGCAGCAAACTCTCTGGAAGGTAAGAGAAGTGACCCGTTTCCAAAGTCTATGTATGGGGCTGCGGAGGATTCTCACTTGGACGCAGTCTGTCACGGAAACCTTTGATAGTGCTAGTGATGTGTTGCTTGGGCCGTGTGATGCTGCTAATGCCCCTGCAGTCTGTATTGTAATGGAGTTGGATGAGGAGCAAACTGAGATCTGTTGCGTGAACGATGAACTGCAAAAGCCCGCACATGAGCAGCATCTCACATCTGTGACAAGCTCATCCTCTCTGTCCCCACTGCACCCTTATGGCAGCAAAGTTTTGCAAACTGAGGGCTGTGCAATGTGTGGGTCACTGGAGATGAGCATCAACAAACTAAGCTTGGAAGATCATGGTGGTCTCTCTCAGTGTTCAGATGTGTCCTCTGCATCCTTGTGTTCTCCTTCCTCAGTTTTCCTGCCAGAAAAAGACATCCTAAAGAATTCAGTCAGTATCCCTGAAGTTTACTCTTTCCGTAACAATGGTGCCTTAAGTATAGAACAGATGGATTTGGGGAACAGTAACGTACATATGAAATGCTGTGAATCCATCGAAGAGGAAGGGTCTCTGCACTGCAAAAAGATAAGCTTTTGCTCTGCTAGAATCATAGTATCATAGAATCATTAAGGTTGGAAAAGACCTCTAAGATCGTGTCCAACCGTCAACCCAACACACCATGCCCACTACACCATGTCCCTAAGCGCCTCATCTACACGTCTTTTAAATACCTCCAGGGATGGTGACTCCACCACTTCCCTGGGCAGCCTGTTCCAAGGCCTGACCACTCTTTCAGTAAAGAAATTTCTCCTAATGTCCAATCTAAACCTCCCTTGGCGCAACTTGAGGTCATTTCCTCTCGTCCTATCGCTAGTTACTTGGCAGAAGAGACCAACACCCACCTCGCTACAACCTCCTTTCAGGTAGTTGTAGAGCGCGATGAGGTCTCCCCTCAGCCTCCTCTTCTCCAGACTAAACAGTCCCAGTTCCCTCAGCCGCTCCTCATAAGACTTGTGCTCCAGGCCCTTCACCAGCTTCGTTGCCCTTCTCTGGACACGCTCCAGCACCTCCATGTCCTTCTTGTAGTGAGGGGCCCAAAACAGAACACAGTATTCGAGGTGCGGCCTCACCAGTGCCGAGTACAGGGGCACGATCACCTCCCTAGTCCTGCTGGCCACGCTATTTCTAATACAGGCCAGGATGCCGTTGGCCTTCTTGGCCATCTGAGCACACTGCCGGCTCATGTTCAGCCGGCTGTCAATCAGCACCCCCAAGGTCCTTTTCCTCTGGGAAGCTTTCCAGCCACTCTTCCCCAAGCCTGTAGCGTTGCCTGGGGTTGTTGTGGCCCAAGTGCAGGACCCGGCACTTGGCCTTTTTGAACCTCATACAGTTGGCCTCGGCCCATCGATCCAGCCTGTCCAGGTCCCTCTGCAGAGCCTTCCTACCCTCGAGCAGATCAACACTCCCGCCCAACTTGGTGTCGTCTGCAAACTTACTGAGGGTGCACTCGATCCCCTCATCCAGATCATTGATAAAGATATTGAACAGGACCGGCCCCAGTACTGAGCCCTGGGGAACACCGCTCGTGACCGGCCACCAACTGGATTTAACTCCGTTAACCACAACTCTCTGGGCTCGGCCGTCCAGCCAGTTTTTTACCCAGCAAAGAGTGTACCTGTCTAGGCCGTGAGCCGCCAGCTTCTCTAGGAGAATGCCGTGGGAGACAGTGTCAAAGGCTTTACTGAAGTCCAGGTAGACCACATCCACAGCCTTTCCCTCATCCACTAGGCGGGTCACCTGGTCATAGAAGGAGATCAGGTTGGTCAAGCAGGACCTGCCTTCCATGAACCCGTGCTGGCTGGGCCTGATCCCCTGGTTGTCCCGGACATGGCTCGTGAGCGCTCTCAAAATGAACCGCTCCATGATCTTCCCCCGCACCGAGGTCAGGCTGACCAGCCTGTAGTTCCCCGGATCCTCCTTCTGGCCCTTCTTGTAGATGGGCGTCACATTGGCAAGCCTCCAGTCGTCCAGGACCTCCCCTGTTAACCAGGACTGCTGGTAAATGATGGAGAGTTGCTTGGCAAGCTCCTCCGCCAGCTCTCTCAGTACCTTCGGGTGGATCCCATCCGGCCCCATAGACTTGTGAATGTCCAGGTGGTGTAGCAGGTCATTAACTGCTTCCTCTTGGATTATGGGGGGTTTATCCTGCTCGTTGTTCTTGTCTTCCTGCTCAGGGGGCTGAGTACCCTGAGGATAACTGCTCTGACTACTGAAGACTGAGGTAAAGAAGGCGTTGAGTACCTCAGCCTTATCCTCGTCCTCAGTGGCAACGTTCCCCCCCGCATCCAATAGAGGATGGAGATTCTCCTTGGCTCTCCTTTTGTCATTAATATACTTGTAAAAGCATTTTTTGTTGTCTCTCACGACAGTGGCCAGGTTGAGTTCTAGCTGGGCTTTTGCCTTTCTAATTTCCTCTCTGCACGACCTAACGAGATCCCTGTACTCTTCTTGAGTTGCCTGCCCCTTCTTCCACATGTGATAAACTCTCCTTTTTTTCCTGAGTCCCAGCCAGAGCTCCCTATTCAGCCAGGCCGGTCGTCTTCCCCACCCGTTCTTGCGGCACATGGGGACAGCCCGCTCCTGCGCCTTTAAGACTTCCTTCTTGAAGAGTGTCCAGCCTTCCTGGACCCCTTTGCCCTTCAGGACTGTCTCCCAAGGGACCCTCTCGACCAGTGTCTTGAGCAGGCCAAAGTCCACCCTCCGGAAGTCCATGGTAGCGGTTTTGCTGGCCCCCCTCCTTACTTCACTAAGTATTGAGAATGCTACCATTTCATGGTCGCTAAGCCCAAGCCGGTCTCCGACCACCACATCTCCCACCAGTCCTTCTCTGTTTGTGAACAGCAGGTCAAGCGAGGCACCTCCCCTAGTAGGCTCGCTTACCAGCTGTGTCAGGAAGTTATCCTCCACACACTCCAGGAACCTCCTCGGCTGTTTCCTCTCTGCCGTGTGGTATTTCCAGCAGACGTCCAGAAAGTTGAAGTCCCCCACGAGAACAAGGGCTGGCGACTGTGAGTCTTCTGCGAGCCTCTGGTAGAATATTTCGTCTGCCTCCTCATCCTGGCTAGGTGGTCTATAACAGACTCCTAGCAGGACATCTGCCTTGTTGGCCTTCCCCCTCATCCTTACCCACAAGCACTCGACCTCGTCATCGCTACCATTGAGCTCTAGACAGTCGAAGCACTCCCTAACATACAACAGGGCTACCCCACCGCCTCTCCTTCCTCGCCTGTCCCTTCTGAAGAGCTTATAGCCTTCCATTGCAGCACTCCAATCGTGCGACTCATCCCACCGTGTTTCCGTGATGGCGACTAAGTCATAGCTACCCCGCTGCACAATGGCTTCCAGCTCCTCCTGTTTGCCACCCATGCTGCGTGCATTGGTGTAGATGCACTTCAGCTGGGCTGCCGATTTCTCCCCCGACATTGGTGTGCCGTCCCTAGGCTCTTCTCTAGAGAGCCTGGTTTTATCCCCTTCCCCCTTCGAATCTAGTTTAAAGCTCTCTCGATGAGCCCCGCCAACTCATACGCAAGAATCCTTTTCCCCCTGCGAGACAGCTGAACTCCGTCCGTCGCCAGCAGGCCCGGTGCCGTGTAAACCTCCCCGTGGTCAAAGAAGCCAAAATTCTGCCGATGGCACCAGCCCCTAAGCCACGTGTTGATCCAATGAGTTTTCCTGTTCCTTTCAGTATTCCTCCCTGCCACTAAAGGGATTGAGGAAAACACTACCTGTGCTCCCGAACCTCCCACCAGTCGCCCCAGCGCCCTGAAGTCCCTTTTGATCCCTTCGGGACTTCTCTCTGCAACCTCCTCACTGCCAGCCTGTATAACCAGTAGTGGGTAGTAATCGGAGGCCTGCACGAGACTAGGGAGTTTCCTAGTAATGTCCTTCACCCGGGCCCCAGGGAGGCAGCAGACTTCCCTGTGGGATGGTTCTGGCTGGCAAATTGGGCGCTCCGTCCCCCTCAGAAGGTGAATCACCTATGACAATTACCCTCCTTTTTTTCTTAGCGGAGGTAGTCGTAATTTGTGGAGCTGCCTGCCTCGCCTCGGGCAACCCCCTGGATGGGCCTTCATCTGCGTCCTCGTTTGTCTGGCCCTCAAGTTCCAGAGCCCCATATCTGTTCTGTCAATGTCAATGGCTTGGAGAACAACTTGCTTGAGAAAGAAGGATATCATGATGAACAGAGATCCAAATCTGAAAGCAAAACAGCAGTTGATGACTGTAATCATGCTGTTAGTTATTGCTTAGTGAAGAAAGAAACCAACAGTTTGTCCAACTTGTCTAAAATAGACAGCAATCATGTGAATGCATCGTCACCAAGAGCAATATCACTCAGGTCTCCCTTTCCCACTAGATCTAAAGATCCAAAGGCTAATATAACTCATGACTTGCCAGGAAAAATGAGAAAATTAACTCTGTGACTTCAGGAAGGACTTCAAATGGAAAAGTCCAAAGCTCAGGCACAAATTACTGCAAAGGAGCTGCAGTACCGCACAGCCCATCTTCACAGAAAAAATCTTGTCAGGAGCCTAAGGGAACGGCACGAAAAAGTATAATGGAAACCCTTTTAAATAACCAGAAGGCCAAAGCAGGACCAAAGCTAAAAGGCTTCACCATCAAAAGCAAAGCAAAGGCAAATTCGGATTCTTCTGGCATTAATCCTACCAAAGTCAGTGGGGCTGATCAGAAAAGGACTTCTGTTTCCCCACAGCTGTCCCCCAAACTCCTGGGGAAGAAAACACCCGTTGTCCCATAATTCACCTACAAACCCAGATCCTGGCAAAAGCATTTCAGCAGCCTCAAGGACTCTGAAGTCAGAGCTAGAAAATAAACCATCTCTGGTCATTTCTGAAGATTCACTTCTGCCTCTCCTGAATGGCACCGGCAGCCCGACAGAGAGTGGTGAAATTAAATGTGGTGGCTGTGGGGAGCTAATGGACCTGCAGCAGGCATGGGGAAAGCCAAAAGAAAAGCAAGTTTCCATGCAGCCTGCAGTGTGTCAGGGTAAGGGTGTTAAGGTAGATGATTTCAGAGCCAGAGACAGTCAGTCCAAAGTCACTTCATCTCCTCAGGGGATACAAATAGTTGAATATGTGAAAGGGAGGACTGAGAACCCTGGAGCAGGCCTGAATGCAATCAAGAGCATCTATAGTGCAGATAACCTTAGGCAATTGAATCTGCAAAACGTAGCACCATCTGTTGGAGGCTCCTCTTCGTTGAGATCCCCCGCAGTTCAGCAGGAGCAGCTGGAAGGGCAGGAGATTCAGCGCACTTTCATTGAGGTGAAGCTTTCCTCCTCCTCCTCTGCCTCCTCCTCCTCTGCCTCTTCCTCACCAGCGTCGTTTTTGCAGTTGCCATTGCTGGAGAAAACAGAAGAGGCGAACGCAGAAGTGCCTCGGCTGATTGAGGAGATGGGGACCATGCAGTATTTCTCGAAAGCAGATACCGACGGAGACAAAAATATCTATGGCTTGTCGAAACCTGTGATGAGGACTTACTCGATGCCAGCCCAGTTATCAGGTCACTTGAAGGAGGACTGCCATGTTGAGGTTCATCCCGTGCAAGGCCCACAGGGCCACGCCGCAGAGGAGAAATACTCCCAGGCAGCAACGGGGATGTTAAAGATGGTCCATCTCAACCTGCCAAATGGCCAGAGCAGGAAGGAGCAGGCGTATGCCTCCAAAAGCAGCAAGAGGGTGCATGACACATCCCCCTCAGCCAGTTACATCAGCTGCCCCGCTGCCAATAAGCTGAGGAGCTTCAGGAGGAATTACTACTACTACGAGCTGAACTGGCTGCATGAACCTACCTCATTCTCCTCCGTCAAACAAAGGATCAAATCCTTTGAAAACCTGGCAAATTTTGACTGGCCCATCGTGAAGGCCATTGATATACATTTGGCTGCGAGGTCCCCCCTCACCAGGAGGTCGTGTGGTGGGATGGCTGCCGCAGCCAGCCCCACCAAGATGCTGCAGGCCTTGCGGCACAGCTTGAGCTCCTATGGCAGCAGCCCAAGCCCGGCTGACGACACAGCCAAGTTGCCCGCCAGCATGGAGCTGACGCATGTGACAGGGGGTGGCAAGGGGGAAGGAAAGCCCCAGAGGAGCGAGGAGGGTGGTGCTGGGGCAGACCCCTCTGCCTTTCCCCCCTCGACCTCGCAGGCATGCCGCAGCCAGTGCCTGGGGTGGCCGCTGCTGTCCCACTCCAGGCTGCGGGAGCTGAGGGCCCTCAGCATGCCCAACCTGGACAAGCTGTGCGGAGAGGGCTTCTCGGGACCGCTGCAGCCCACGTGCTTCAAAACGGAGCTGGAAATCACACCCTGGAGAGCCCTTGGCTCACCCTCCCAGAGCAACGTAGCCCTGCTGGCTCACTGCAGCCCCACTGAGGCGGGTGGGATGGGGATGGACACCGGCAGCCCTAAGGACAGCGGCTCGGGGACACCGGGGTCCACTACGGACAACGATGTGCCCCATGGTGGCTCTCCAGATGGGGAGCGTACAGAAAACAGCTGGTCTGTTAGGTTGGTGTCAGCTTTGCTACCACTGTTTCGTTTTCATCCCCGCAAGCCTCTCCTGAGGCGAAGCTTCCCCATTGCCCCAGGCCTGCGCCAAAGTGCATTTCAGTTTTGGCCCCGGCCCCCATTCCCCTCACGATTCGGGGTGCTGTTCTTTGCGCTCTTTTGATCTCTCAGAACTGCCGCGCCGCCGTCTGGTGGTGGCCACGCTTCAGTACGGGATGAAACACTTTATCCTGGCAGGGCCGGGCTCTTTTTCTGTGTCCCCTCTAGCTGTTTTCAGTCGTTTTTTGGCCATGTTATGGCACAGAAGCCGCTGCCTCCTGCCCACCCTGGAGGGGAGGCTGTGCAGCGCTGGCTGCCAGCGCAGCCTGCAGTGACAAACGAGCTTGTTGTCCTGCCAGAAACAGTCCTCAGAAGTAGCTGTCTCCTTGTTTTTGTTAATGTCTGTTGCTAAAATCATTGGGAAAGGAGGAGGGGAACAGAACAGGGACTGATTTTCAGAGTTATTCTTAAATTGACTTCTCTGCCCCTTCCCATTCTCCCAGCATATGCCATTTCTTACCTGTTTTCAAAATTTCTGCTTTTTAATGAGCTAGCCCTTCATCGCTTACCCTAGTACAAATTATACTGTATACCTGAAACGTATCTCTACGCAGTCTAGAAAGATAAAGCTGTCTTTTATATTTTTCTATTCATTTTAGCTTGGATCAGCTGCTTGTCTCAAGCCTGGACCAGCAAAAATTGCAATCTGTTTTGTCAGCAGTAGTACCAAAATGTGACGTTGCTGCTATGCTCCAAGAAGTCAAAGCACAAGCAAAGGTAAAAACCAGAAGATAAAACTAAATTATTGGTGGTATTTTTAAGGGTTTTCTTAATGGCAGATAAATTCTCTTCCAAACAATTTCAGAGTTCCTTCAGTAGTCCTGCGGTAGGTTACAGTTGATGGTAGTTTTACTTCTGCTGGTTTTTGAATGCCTGCTATAAACCCATAATATATTTGAGTGGCTTTTGTATAAGAAAGGGTATTGTTTGTCCAGTGCAAAAGCAGTTTTGAGCCACAATAAATAGACCTATTTTAAGTGGAGAAGTATGTCTCCATTTCAGTCATTTTTACAGCTGAGAAACTCCTGGGTTTGCCAGTAATTGCACATCAGAATTTAACTTTCCACCAACCATCTGGATCAGATCCACTTTCTCCACCACACAGGGGAAGCTCTGCTCCTCTCTGTGCCTGGAAGCACCTGCCTTTTGCTAGAAGCTGAGATCACAGAAATTGAATTTATCTTGTTTAACGCTGAACTGGTGGCTTGCAATGCCAGAAAGTGGCTGCTGGAGGGTTTGTAAGATACTCCTGTGCCCTTTTTGCTCTCTTCTGTGGAAACTGGTTATTGCATTAAGATAACCTGCTTAATTATTTAGGTGTTTAAAGAAGGCCACCAAAGTGAAATGATTGCCAGAACATTGCTTCCCTGTTTGCAGTGTTTGTGTTTTTGGGATATGTCCACACCCTTTTTAAATGAACAGAAGTTGATAAAATAATGACAGCACTGGAGGGGAAACTGCCATCTGGTCTGCATAACTGCCAGCTAAGCTGCATTTAGAGCGTTCCTGAGTCTTATTCACAAAGGTTGCTATTTCAAATGTAGAACGGGCTGGGGGGAACAGGACCTCCCCAAAATACCCAGCTTTACCTCCTTCCAGGGATAGCGTAGCTAAAGCTTGCAAGTCCCAAGAGTTTTGTGAGCCAAGAGGGTTTGGTAGGTTTACTGAAAAAATTAGGATTGGATTGTACTTTTGGCCAAAAGTAATTAAGTGTTCTTTAAAGTATTTTGCATGAGGTCTTGTGGACATTAGTTATTTATGCCACTTTTCAAAGTCTGAGAACTCAAATATTTATAAATAACTCAATGCTTTTTGGAATGCACTCCTTGTCTGCATAGTTTCTAATCCATATTTAAGCCCAGTATGGCACGTAGGCTGGAAAATTTTATGCTAGTCAAATGTTGGATTTAAATGTACAATAGGACAGTTCATAGTTATGCAATTGCTGAAAAATGAGATGGACTGCCTGGTTCGGACTGAGAGCTTCCCTGGGAAGAATTTGTCATCATCTTTTGCTCTGAACAGTGCTGAATTTACTGCTAGCATTTAATAAGTGTTACTAATATAAAAAATAAATATACAGGCATTTTATTGTTTAAATCTCTTATGACTGATGATCTTCAGCTAACAGGCTGAAGAGAGGCTAAAGATTTGAGCTCTTTCATGTTGTGTTTCTCATTTCTTCTAGGCAATTTCCTTAGAAATTTTGAGAGAATAACTTGCCTATGCACTGCAAGGAGTTAATTTGCGTTAACCTGCCTCAAAGACATGTTATGCAGTTATTGTAGTGACGTTTCTCAAAGCCCAGCAGTTAGTCGTCATCACTGGAGGCCTTGTGCGTCCACTGTGTGGCCAAGTAAAGCAATAAGCATCCATAGCCAGGTGTCTGTGCCCCATAGTATACGTGCTGGCTGAGGACAGCATTGAGAGCTGGGAAGGGAGGAAATGCACAACCTCAGCAATGAGAAGTGTCACGAATGGGTGGTTTTAAGGCCGCGTAAAGAATCACTGGCAAAGGTATTGGCAAAGGGTGATTTTAATAGAAATTTATAGAAATGTGACTTAACAGAATTTGATGGCAAGGTTCACTTTATTACTTATTACATGGATTAAGTTTACACAGGGGAAAATCGTATTAGAATTGTGTTGGAATGATTTGTACAGAGATTAAGGATAAAAGGGTGAAAGGGGGGACCCTCTCATTGAGTCACGAGGTTCAGAAGAGATCCGACTGGACCCAATCTTAGTCTCAGACTTGGACAACGGTTGTGTCTAAAGGGTTAAGGGTTTTAGCAGCAACTTAGAGTCTTACAATGCTTAAACATTAATCAATTTGACAGCTACACAAAGAATTAGTCAAGTTGGTACAAATACTACAAAGACTAAAACAACTTAACTACAGATTATACTTGTTAGTAACTGTACAGATAAGCGCACAAAAAGATCTAGATCAATCAAAATGTATACATATATGCATATGAATATGGTACCAAAGCTAAATGAAAGGCCTAGGATTAGCTAATTTATAAAGGTATACCTGTTAAAAATTCCCCTTGAGTACCGTGAAATACTCACGTTAAATGCCTTGGCATTTCCCAAACGGGCAAAGAGTTGAGCCCCGAGGAGCGTCTCAGCCCAAAATCTCGGTGATCCTCCGAGTATCGCAAATTCGAGTTTGCGGACTCTGAGAAGCGTCCCACTCAGAGGGAGATTCTGGATGCAGCCCGCTGCGGTCCAGGAGAGCTCAAAGGGTCTCACTTGGTACCGCTGTTTATAGGTTTGCAAGATGATTGGCTTTAGTCATCAGTAAATTTCCATTTTGGCTACTATCTGAGGTGGTCCAGGGTAGTAATTATGGTATTGTTTCACGGTAACAATGGTATTGTTCCACTTGAGCTATGACCCAGGTAGGGAAAGCTTCAGAGCTGTCAGAGATGACGAATTATCTCTTGTTTCTGTTCCCTACCTTGATCATGTAGCTAGTGTCCCTGGTACGATCAGTGTTGTTCCCCACCTTAGCCATGCAAGAGCGCTTGGTACGGCCAAGGGACGCTTAACCGCCCAACTCGTACACAATGGCTAAAGCTTAACAGAAGGTTCTGAGATCGTATCGTAGCCCAGAGGAAAAGAAGGGGGGTAGGAATGCACCACCACAGGAAGCCAGGGTTCAGACTGTGTTGCTGACTGGCCCAGGACGTGTGGTCCTCGCACAACCCTCTAATATCTGAGCCTCTGATTTTTTTTTTTTTTTTCCTTCCCCAGTGTAAGAAAATTAAGTTGTGGTAGCAAGGGTTGTAAAGAACCTGACCTCTTAAACAAAAAGGGTTGCTTTAGTACCTAACTGTCAAAGATACGAGTATGTTTCTGTTACCCTCATTGCACTTTGAAGGTGGCTAGCCTAGATATTTAATTGACTTTATTATTTCTAGCCTAACATAAAGCTGTTCTCACTTGAGTACAGGTGAGAAGGGTCTTGACAGCTACAAAAGACTGTGGCCTGAGATGTTCAGCCCTGACTGCTCCTCTCTCCTTGAGCGCTGATGGATCAGTGTTGTGAAGCAGGGTGGCATCAGTTTCTGACAGGGCCACTATTTGGCAAAAACACACACAGAGAGGCCAAGAATTTGACTGTTGTTTCACCAAACAGCAATGATAATCTGTGGTGCCCTGTACCTTTTGAAATGAAATTAAAAGGCAAACGCTGAGTTAAAATGTTGAGTTTAGTGAACTAAATATGTCATTTAATGCTAAATAGATTAAGAGGTTGGTTTCTAATGATGTGTCATTAATTTTAGTGTTGGCAGTTTCTGGAAATGACTGATGTTGGATGGGATTCTGGGGAAAAGCTGAGACCTGCTTTCTACTCCCCACTTCTGATGCTCTGCCCCACAGATGGTTACTATCCCCTTGCTCCACCAGATGCCTGCTTAATAGTCCCCCTTACACCGCAAAATGCAGTCTCTGTAACGGTGTCTGGTTTGTCCTAATAGCCATTCAGAAGACGGCACCAGGCTTGCTGGACGGGACTGCTTCTCTCTCATGGCAAATTCTGTATTTTGGCAGCAGCCCATCACTTCAAAGAAATCAGCTTTACACCTTCATTCTGGTCTGGAGCCAAGTTCAGCCTTGGTGCAGACCTGCACCAGTCCCTTTCCTGTGCTGGATGCCCCCGTTTCCACAACAGCACAGCTTAGTCCCATTTGGATTACTAACAGGCTCATTACTTTCATCTCCCAAGTGAAACAGTTTTTCCTGCTGTCCCATCTAACCTTCCCAAGCTTCAATTTGTAGTCACTGCCCCTTGCAAGATTGACCAGCACTGCTGAGAAGAGGTTAATGTAACTGCCCTCCATTACATCTTTGTAACTGCCTTTCAAGAGGAAGGAGAAATGGGATAAAAAAAGTGTTAGCAATTCCCTGGAAAGTACAGTGCTTGTTCCAGAAAGGTGTGTGGGAACTATTCAGTTTTGACTGCAAAATGTCCAGCAACGCAAAGTTGATTACAGCCTGTGAAAATTAGGCTGCCCAAGGTTTAATACCCTTCCACTATCCTAATTTTGACTTTGCTTTCTAGCCTTGGACTGACTGAAGAAATCTTTGCTGTCACCTGAGTTCTCCTATATGGCTGCTACTCATCTGTAGCATGAACAGAAATGCATTTTACGTCTCAGTTTTAATTCCTTGAGTTGCTTTTTTTCACCTGCCATAATCTGAGGGTACTGGGAATTTGTCATTTTTGCGGGAACTTGGTCTTGATCTTTGGTTTTGTTTTTCTCCTCCTTCCCCTTCTCTTTCACCCCCATTTTTCTGCTAGAGCAAAGACGATGCATACTTTGTAGTCTTGTGCAAAGAAGAAGGAGCTGGCCTGGGATTTAGTGTTGCTGGATGAATAGATCTGGAACAGAAATCAGTCACAGTAAGTGATGGCTGCAAGTCATTTTTTTTGCAAAGCTCACTTTAAAGCAGGCTGGTGATTAGATCAAGTGCTCGTTTATCAAGACTCACTGCAAGTCATTCAGAGTCATAAAACAGTGTATCTCAGAGGCGACTGCATACCATCTGCTCCTGAAATCAAAGGGTGTCTGGGAAGCGTAATTTTTATTATTGGAGATGGATGCCAATTATGTTTTCAGTCTTTAAAAATCTGTTTGTCGTGGTTTAACCCCAGCCAGCAAAAATAAACTCCACGCAGCCGCTCGATCACCGCCCCCCGGTACGATGGGGGAGAGAATCGGGAGGGCACAAGTAGGAAAGCTCCCGGGTTGAGATAAAAACAGTTTAATAATTGAAATAAAACTAAGTAGAACAGTAATAATAACAATGAGAACAACAATAACAGAATGCACAAAGCAGGCAATGCACAACGCAACCGCTCACCGACCGCCGACCGCGTGTCACGAACGGGGGGGCGAGCCCCCCCACACCCCTGGTTTTTATACTGAGCATGATGTCACACGGTATAGAATACCCCATTGGCCAGCTGGGTCCACCACCCCGGCTGTGCTCCCCCCTCCCGGTGCAAGCATCACCCAGCAACAGCCAAAGCATCAATGAGCCATCAACGCTCCTTTCACACCGAACCCAAAACACAGCACACTCCCAAGCTACTGGGAAGAAAGTTAACCCTGTCCCAGCCGGAACCAGGACACTGTTACTGGATGGGATTGGCTAGGTCTAAATCCTATGTATGTAAATAAAACTATGCATGCAGTTGCAGTGCATGCAGCCTTTTAGGGGAGATTTTCATTTGCAGCCTTTGAAAGTGAACTCTGTGCAGCAAAGTTTTTGAAGGTTTTTTGCAAATCCTGAGAATGACTCTTTCAGACCTCAGCAAACATTCTGGATTTCACTTCACAAATTTGTTTTGATGTTAAGACCTGTTGGTTGTCAGTAAATGAGGGTTGTTTTTTTATTTAAAAAAAAAAGCGCCTTATACAGCATTCTGAACCAAAGATATTGTGTTCCATTAAGTGATGTTGGCGTGTAAAAGGTGATACCAAGCAACTGAAATACTGTTCAAAAACAGATCAGTGAGAAAAATCCAAGACAACCGGTGTCCCGTGTGACAATTTCTTTACACAATACATGCATTTAAATTCTGCTCTGAAAGAGAGAGATCCATTAAGTGCTGAGATTAGAAGGGTATTTCCTCAGTCTTTGGGGCCTGCAGCAGCCCTTGCAGGGATGTTCTGGTTTTTGCTCTTAGACAAGACCAGTATAAGTAAATGTATTTTACATTAAGCAGTCATTGAGTTAGAACACGGTCACAGTCTAGGGACCAGACTCCACTTCTCTCGCTGCAAAGGTTGTGTTCCCTGTCTCTGGCCCAAACACTCGCAGTGTCAGCTGTGAGCAAGGGGAAGGCTCAAGAGTGTCTCCCCCAGAGAGCTCCTCACCTGAAGACTGGGACACTACCTAAAAATATGATCTTGAGTGCTCTCAGGCCAAGTAGCTGATGAAGTCTTTCTCCTGAATGCTATTAGCCATGAGACCAAAAGAGCATCAGCTCCTGCTCTTTCCAGGTCCTCTTTGTTCAGCGTGTGTAAAGCATGCTCCTCGGGTGGGCCTCTTGGGGAACATTTTAATGTCCTTGACCTACTGGGTTTCTGGGTCCTAGCTGGATTTAGGGTTGACATTGGGTGCTGAGCTGCTTAGATGGGCTGTTCTGCCCACACTTGGGTGCAGAAATAGAAATGCCTAGTGAGCTTCAAGGTACTGAGGAGTTGGGCACATGAGGGAAGGCAGCAGATGTTTTGGACATGACCCCTGTATTCCAATTACCTCTTGCATTTGGGTGTCTACATCTGTCATTGAAGCTGTTATTCCAGCTTTGAATGCCTGCTTAGACTGGCTGGAAATTAATCGTCTTGGACCTGTAGGGTTATGGCAGGTGCCCATCTCAGCATGGCCCTGCAATGAGAGGGAACAGGAGCCAAAAGGCTTCTGATTCCTCGCTGTTGGTCTGGGCATTAGGAGAAATTCCTAGAGAAAATGCGTCCACAGATTTGTTGCCTTGAACCTTTGTCCAGTGGACCTAGAACTGTGTTCATGGGAAGCCGTATTCTGGCTGCTAAAATTACAGTGCCTGATAGGCAAGTCTTTAAATATCAGATCTTGACTCTTTTAGTCAATTCCTTTCTGTAAATGGCACCGATATAAATCTCAGCTGCACTCACTGGAGTTTACTCAAAGTTTAATCCACTCTGAATAGAGTATTTTTTTTCTCTAGAAAAGATGCATTTCAAGCCACTAAATCATCCTTTTGCATCTATTCACATTGTATTTAATCAGCTAAATTGAGATGGACGATTAAATACTTGTACAGTTGCAGTAAGTCAGAGCCTTTCTGTGCACAGATGCTGTGCACCACTTAGAAGTATGCATTTGAAAACAGCACAGGATGCATATCCCAGTCAGTGGGAATTTGGGGAGCAAATGTCACACGCCGCAATGTTGTTCTTGGTGACTTTGCTGTAGCATGGATGTGAAGTTAACCTTTGTGTCATTTGAAGTATGTTAATTGAAGACCTTTGAGGAGGTCAGTGAAAGCATAAGTGATTTGTGATACTACGTTCTCTAGCTGGTTTTGGTTGTCTTTGGCTTTAGAAATGACCATGCAATAATAGCATCTTTTCCTCTGCTTCTCCCCCCACCAATCCCTAACTGCAGTTCTTGTCCAGTCACTTAGGGCTTAGTATTTGAGGGTGTTTGTTGGAGCAAATGTTGCGTGCTTGATATCCAGGCAGTGGGCACTGATTGCAAACTTTGGTAGGGACTTTGTGTTCACCTTGGCCTGTAGAGGCATTATGTGTGGTCATGAAGTTAAAGCATCCCTAAGTTGCAATCTTTCTTGTAGGTCCACAGAGTGTTTTCAAAGGGAGTGGCATCTCAAGAAGGGACTATTCATCAAGGAGATCTTGTTCTGTCAATCAATGGCAAGTATCTTGCGAGCTTGGTCCATGAGGATGTCCTGAATGTTCTCCATCAGGCAAGACTATACAAATACGTGGTCATTGTCATCCAGAAGGAAAAAGACAAAGCAAATAATTCCTCCAGACTTGAGATATCAGCTACTGGCAGAAAATGTGTGGGGTCTGGAAAGGATGTTTCCATGGAAGTAGGAACAGGTATGATCTTTGTCCAAGAACAGTTGGAAGGATTCCTTTGCAGAGCAGACTGAAGGGAAAAATGTCCATGTGTTTTAGATTAAAAGCGTCTGTGCCTTATGTGATTGAAGGCAGCAAATGAAATTACCTTTAAATTTTATTTGTTCTCTTTGGAGCCTAAATGCAGTTTGGTGTTTGTTTGTTTGGGTTTTTTCAAATATCATAACTAGGCAGAAACTTAGAAGGACATTTAGGGCCTAATCCAATTTCTGCTAAAGTTAGTGATTTCACATATTCTTCCAATCCAGGAAAAACTCCTTTAAAGTAATAACAGCACTCAGTGCAAGAAAACAAACAACCAAAAAAGAAAAAAAAAACCCAAACAACACCAAACTCGAAGAAAACCCCAAGCCCTGCAGTTTGTTATTCATAGGGACTGAGCTTGGTCTTTGTAATAGCAGATTTCATACTGTTTCTACTAAAAACATAGAAAAAATTATTTTTATATTACAGTAAATGGAGCTAAGTCAAATCCAAGTCAGCCATCCCATAGGAAACTAGGGATAAATGGTTTAAGTGGAAATGTATCAGTGGAATGGTAAGTTCCTGTTTGGGAACAAAGCAGCATTTCAGTGTGAAGGCTGCACTTGGGGTGTTACAAAAAGATCTCTCAAATTTTTTGTAGAATTAAGACACAAAACCCTTTAGTACCTGTCTGACTGTATGCCACTGCTTAGGGAGCCAGGAGGGTGACCTGCTTCAGTCCTGCACTGCTGCAGTGTCCCTGAGAGTGAGTGGGCAGTGGTTACAGCTTATTGCTGAGAGATATGAGGAGCAGCTGAGGGAACTGGGACTGTTTAGTCTGGAGAAGAGGAGGCTGAGGGGAGACCTTATCGTGCTCTACAAATACCTGAAAGGAGGTTGTAGCGAGGTGGGTGTTGGTCTCTTCTGCCAAGTAACTAGCAATAAGACGAGAGGAAATGGCCTCAAGTTGCACCAAGGGAGGTTTAGATTGAACATTAGGAGAAATTTCTTTACTGAAAGAGTGGTCAGACCTTGGAACAGGCTGCCCAGGGAAGTGGTGGAGTCACCATCCCTGGAAGTATTTAAAAGACGTGTAGATGAGGCGCTTAGGGACATGGTTTAGTGGGCATGGTGGTGTTGGGTTGATGGTT
Organism: Calonectris borealis; assembly: GCF_964195595.1. Classification (NCBI taxonomy): domain Eukaryota; kingdom Metazoa; phylum Chordata; class Aves; order Procellariiformes; family Procellariidae; genus Calonectris; species Calonectris borealis. Next base: position 37,628,310 of record NC_134351.1, on the reverse strand, counting down.
GGACTTGATGATCTTAGAGGTCTTTTCCAACCTTAATGATTCTATGATTCTATGATTTGGTGATTCAGCTTCCCCCGCCTTCCTGGGCAATACCAGGCACTCAGCTCAGAGCACCCCAAAACCAGGACATGGAGCTGCCACTTAGCATTTTTTAACCCGTTGGCCATAGTCATTTCTGGTTTGTTATTTTTTCTGTAGCAATTTTCATTGAATTATGCTTTCACTGGGTTTTATAGTACAGCTTTGCAATACAGCTTAAAAGAAATAGGAAGCACTCTGTAAATGAATGAATCGGCCTTTCTGCAATTGCTCCCATAGATGTAATATATGTAATTACTTCAGAATCCCTTTTTACTCTGAACTCCCTGCGTCCTGCACGTTGGCAAATGCAGAATATCTGCTGGCTGCAGGCACTAGGGGGTAACATTATCTCATAAACAACACAGTATTGGGTTATTAAGAACGTCTCCATCTTGCACAAGGCAAAGCTCATGTTTTAGATAACATTTGAAGTTGTTTGAGATAACTGTAGCAGTAATTTGTGATAATGAGGACTGCATAATTTTTACATTCATGCAGGGCAATGAGAGTCCTGTTTTCCAAAATTGTAGATTTACTTCCTCCTAAGCAAAATCATATTTTTTGTCAGCTACAGCAATATTGCATTCTAAGAACATCCGATACATAGGAGGCAGTACGCACCTACAGGTAATTATGGTTATTTCTGTAGATACGAGACCAGAAACAATTATTCACACTAGTGAGTGATTACAAAATCTTCCTTAAGAGGATGGAATGTGTTTGTTTAATGTAACATTTCATTCATTACTGTTATTTAAAAGATGTGGCTCACTGAATAAACAAGTGGGAACAAATGAAAGAAAGAGATGCTCTCCACTCGCTAATTTTGTAATTTTTCAGTTACTTTGTTGATGTTTAGATAGAGTCTTTGCTAAGTTTGCTAAGCTTTAATTTTGCCAATGTTGTGGTTTAACCCGGCAGGCAGCTAAACACCATGCAGCCGCTCACTCACTCCCCCCCACAGTGGGATAGGAGAGAGAATCGGAAGAGTAAAAATGAGAACACTTATGGGTTGAGATAAGAACAGTTTAATAATTGAAATAAAATATAATAATAATAATAATAATATGTAATGAAAAGAAAGATAACAAAAAGAGAGACAAATAAAACCCAAGAAAGACAAGTGATGCAAATGAAAAAAAAAAACAAAAACAATTGCTTACCACCCGCGGACTGATGCCCAGCCAGTCCCTGAGCAGCAGCCCCCCGGCTAGCTTTCCCCTAGTTTATATACTGAGCATGATGTCATATGGTATGGAATATTCCATTGGCCAGTTTGGGTCAGCTGTCCTGGCTGTGCCCCCTCCCAGCTTCTTGTGTATCTCCAGCCTTCTCAGTCAGCAGAGCATGAGAAGCTGAGAAGGCCTTGACTCTGTGTAAGCACTTCTCAGCCATAACGAAAACATCTCTATATTATCAACACTGTTTTCAGCACAAATCCAAAACATAGCCCCATACTAGCTACTACCAACAAAATGAACTCTATCCCAGCCAAAACCAGCACAGCCAACAAAAATGCCTTGGCAGGTTTTTGTTGAACATGCAAAATGCGTAAACGCATTTTGTACTGTCTCCCCTTCACAGCTGCAATAATACACATTCACTTCTGAGAAACTGCGTGACAACATGTTCTAGTCTGAATATGAACTGAACTCTGAATTGCTTTGTCACTGCAGCAAAAACAAAACCAACCAAACACAACTTGCAATTTACTGTTAAGTGCATAACAAGATGCTGTGTATATTCTGTCACAGATCCAAACCTGGATATGAACGACGTCATCTGCATTGAATTATTGAAAACCTCTGCTGGCTTGGGATTCAGTCTTGATGGTGGAAAAGCTTCCATTGCTGGAGACAGGCCCTTGCTTGTAAAAAGAATATTTAAAGGTACTACAAGCATGCAAATGCAGTGGATATTATCTCAGTTTTCCTTTTGTGCATTGTACAGATATTTTAATTCTTGGACTCAATGTTTTTTGAAGCAAGGGTGGTTTTTGTGTCCCTCATTTATTACCACTTATTAGCCAAAGTGGTCATTAAAAAAAACACTCCTGGGAATGGCTAGGGATTGCATCTGCTACTAAATGTTTGTGGAGCAATCTGATGCAGTTCCTTCCTGGGCTTGTCCACTATTCTAGACCTTAAATTACAGCAGCAATATCATATATAACAGTTTGAGAAGTTCATGCCTTATCCGATTCTCTTTTCTGAGAGAAGCACAGTGCAGATAATCAGTGTGGTTTCAAAGCAACATCCTGCATTGTACCAAATTATTAATTTTACGGGTTTTTACTGTCTTTGTTAATTTTTTGTTAGATATCAGTATTAGCTTTCACCAAGAATATGTGATGTTCGTATTCAAAAACTGCCACTCTTGGATGCTTTGTTTGTCAGCAGGTAGTTAAACTTATAAGAACCGTGTACAGAAAGGAAAACAATCCCAGAACTATGCTGTGATTTTAATATGTCTTAGTCTGGGATTCAGTTTAGTGAAAAATATAGCACTTTCTAAAGGAAGCTGAAACTCAATGAAGCTGCGGGTGCTTAGCATTTTTACAGAATTATTTTTCAGTGGTATATTCTCTCATCTCGGAAAAAAATCAAACTGATATTTCCTGAATTGCTTATCAATTTCTCTGTGTGTGTTTGTTTTCTCCTCTTTAGAAAGTGATTATGAGGGTAAAGGTCATGTTTAATTTTTAAGCTCATTAATTTATATCCTTAGATACAGTCCTTTTCCCCTTCCCATGATGGCTGATGTTGTCAGTTAAATTATCATTACAGAAAACATACTTTCATCAGTAGTGAAGGGTGTGCCCCTCTCTAGGAGCTGTTTCCGTATCTGGTGTGCTTGTCCCAAGTTTGCTACCCATGTTTGGATTGTTTGTCCCTGTTATCCGGGTTCTACAATCTACTGCATTATCTACTTATTACCATGTTAGAATTCTGTTTGAGAAATGTCGTGGTTTAACATGGCAGGCAGCCAAACATCACGCAGACGCTCGCTCACTCCCCCCCACCACAGTGGGACGGGGAGAGAATCAGAAGGGTAAGAGTGAGGAAAACTCGTGGGTTGAGATAAAGACAGTTTAATAGAACAGAAAAGGGAAAATAATAATGATAAAGATAGAATATACAAAATGAGTGATGCACAATGAAATTGCTCACCACCCGTACTGACCGATAACCAAGTAGCAATCGCTGCTTCCTGGATCACGCCTACCATTCATGTACTGAGCATGACGTCACATGGTATGGAATACCCCATTGGCCAGTTTGGATCAGCTGTCCTGGCTATGCTTCCTCCCAGCCTCTTCCAGAATATGGAAGCTGAATGTCCTTGACTAGCCCTGCTAGCCAGGGTACTTAGCAACAACTGAAAACATCAGTGCGTTATCAACATTCTTCTCATACTAAATCCAAAACACAGCACTAGGAAGAAATTTAACTCTATCCCAGCCGAAACCAGGACAGTATCTAGCCCTTATTCTATACCATCTACGTCATGTCTAGGTCTCACATTTTCCAATACATTCCAATTAATCATCAACACTTTTCTTGTCTTTTGATATATACACACAGATATCATTCCCTTAGTCTATGGGCCATCCCTCTAAAATGTCCACTGAGTTCATTTAGCCCATGACTTTGGGCTCCATCTGTCATAACAGTCTCTCAGGGCAGGAGAGATGGTGTGTGGTGTTGGACTGTTGCATGCTGAGGCGAGTTCTGGTTCCATTATCACTGTGCTCGTCCGGTTCTATCATCGTTGCACTTTGCTTAGTTTCATCAGAGTTCCTTCTTCATTAATCTGGGTGATTTTTCCAGCTAAACCATTGATAGCAACCATAGAAATAATGATATACAATATCATATAACAATTGACATCATACAATTCAGTTCATTGGCTATTTTCACCCAAAATCAAATCCCCTTGAGGTACACACCGGACTTCCCCATCCTTTCGCATTACTCACCAAGTGCACCCAGGTCCTTGAGCAAAAGCAATCCCACGGATGGGTTTTCCCTTGCCAGAGGCAGGAGTAACCCAGACTGTCTTCCCCAGCATATTCCTTATGTGCACGACAGGGACTTTATCTCCATCTAAAGTAAGTAAGAGTTTTGATTGGGCAGGGCCAGCTCAATTGGCAGATCCCCTGGTGTTGACTAACCAGGTGGCTTTTGCTAAATGTGTCTCCCAATGCTTGAATGTCCCACCACCCATTGCTCTCAGTGTAGTCTTTAGCAGCCCGTTGTATCGTTCGATTTTCCCGGAGGCTGGTGCATGGTAGGGGATGTGATAGACCCACTCAATGCCATGCTCTTTGGCCCAGGTGTCTCTGAGGGTGTTTCGGAAATGAGTCCCGTTGTCTGACTCAATTCTTTCTGGGGTGCCATGTCCCCATAAGACTTGCTTTTCAAGGCCCAGGATGGTGGCATGGGGCACGGGATATGTTTCCAGCCATCCGGTGTTTCCTTCCACCATGGTGAGCACATAGCACTTGCCGAGGCGGGTTTGTGGGAGTGTGATATAATCAATCCGTCAGGCCTCCCCATATTTGTATTTCAATCATCGTCCTCCATACCAAAGAGGCTTTACTCACTTGGCTTGCTTGATTGCAGCGCATGTTTCACATTCATGGATAACCTGTGCAATAGTGTCCATGGTCAAGTCGACCCCTCGATCATGAGCCCATATAGATGTTGCGTCTCTTCCTTGATGGCCTGAGGTGTCATGGTGTCGCGAATGAGTGGTTTAGAGGCCGCTCAAAAAATCACCATCAAAGATATTAGCAGAAAGTGATTTTAATAGAGATTTATAAAGGTGCAACCTAACAGAATTCAGTGGCAAGGTTCACTCTATTACTTATTACACGGATGAAACATATAAAGGAAAATCATCTAAGGGTTTATATTTCAGGGACTATATGTGTTTGGCAGCAGTCTAGGTTTCATTCACAATTTAGCAACACTTAATTATCAACTAATCATTTACAAACTTTAGTAACGCTTAATCATTAACTAATTCAATATTTGCAAAGTGAGTTAGTAAGTCTACTACAATCACAACTTAATTACAGATTATGCTTACTATCAGTCCACACACACAGAGAAACATATATATATATAAAAAAAAAAATATACAGAAGGTATACCTGTTAAAAATTCCCCTCGATTTCAGTGAAGAAATATTCACGTTGAATGTCTAGGCATTCCCTCTCAACGGGCGAAAGGGTTGAGCTTCGAAGGGGACTCAGCCCAGGACCCAGCGGTCCTCCGAATATCGTAGGCCCGAAAGATCACAAGCTCTGAGAGGCGTCCCACTCAGAGGGAGATGCTGGGTGCAGCCCGCTGCGGTCCAGGAGAGCTCAAAGGGCCTCCTTAGGACCACCGTTTATAGGTTCGCAAGATGGTTGGCTTTAGTCATCTGTAAATTTCCATCCTGGCCACAGTCCCAGGTGGTAATTACTAAAGAATTCTCAAGGTTTCGGTGTTATTCTACTGGACACCTGGGCCAGGCAGTAGGAGTACGTTCCCAGCCTCAGCTATGCAGAGTTTCTGATACAGTCAAGGGGCGCTCAACTGCCAGACTCAATACACCAAGGCTGAGGTCTCATGGAAATTTCTGAGATCAACAAACGGCCCAGATCAACAAGTGGCGCAGGGAAGAAAGGAGAAGTATGAATGCACCACCACACATGGGCCCACCAAGCTATAAATAATTCACCCTTATGGTGCCAGTCCAGATCCACCTGAGCCACTTCAGTCTTAGCAGGCTGGTCCACCTGCTGGTTGTTTTGGTGTTCTTCAGTGGCCTGACTCTTGGGTACGTGAGCATCTACGTGACGTACTTTTACAACCAGGTTCTCTACCCGGACAGCAATATCTTGCCACAACGCGGCAGCCCAGATGGGTTTACCTCTGTGCTGCCAGTTGTTCTGCTTCCACTGCTGCAACCACCCCCACAGGGCATTTGCCACCATCCATGAGTCAGTATAGAGATAGAGAACTGGCCATTTTTCTCGTTCAGCAATGTCCAAGGCCAGCTGGATGGCTTTCACCTCTGCAAACTGACTCGATTCACCTTCTCCTTCAGCAGTTTCTGCGACTTGGCGTATAGGACTCCATACAGCAGCTTTCCACCTCCGATGCTTTCCCACAAGGCGACAGGACCCATCAGTGAACAGGGCATATTGCCTCTACTTTTCTGGTAGTTTATTATACAGTGGGGCTTCTTCAGCATGCGTCACCTCCTCCTCTGGGGATATTCCAAAATCTTTGCCTTCTGGCCAGTTTGTGATCACTTCCAAGATTCCTGGGCGACTGGGGTTTCCTATTCGGGCCCGTTGTGTGATCAGTGCGACCCACTTACTCCACGTAGCATCGGTTGCATGATGTGTAGAGGGGACCCTCCCTTTGAACATCCAGCCCAGCACCGGCAGTTGGGGTGCCAGGAGGAGCTGTGCTTCAGTACAAACCACTTCCGAAGCAGCTTGAACCCCTTCATATGCTGCCAATATCTCCTTCTCAGTTGGAGTGTAGTGGGCCTCGGATCCTCTGTATCCCCGACTCCAGAACCCTAAGGGTCGACCTCGAGTCTCCCCTGGTGCTTTCTGCCAGAGGCTCCAGGTAGGGCCATTCTCCCCGGCTGCGGTGTAGAGCACATTCCTTACATCTTGTCCTGCCCGGACTGACCCAAGGGCTACTGCATGAACTATCTCCCGTTTAATTTTTTCAAAGGCTTGTTGTTGCTCAGGGCCCCATTTGAAATCGTTCTTCTTCCTGGTCACTTGATAGAGGGGGCTTACAATCAGGCTGTAATCTGGAATATGCATTCTCCAAAAGCCCACAACGCCTAAGAAAGCTTGTTTTCCTGTTCCAGTGTGGTGTGGATCAGTCCATGGCAAATGGTAGGGCTGTGTTTCCACCCCTGGGGCAGTCGGTTCCAGGTGTACTGGACGCACCTCCAAGAGAAAGCAAACTTTGGCCTGCACTTTGCCGCCAAAGGGATTGAGAAGAACGCATTAGCGATATCCATTGTGGCGTACCACTTGGCTGCCTTTGACTCCAGTTCATATTGGAGTTCTAGCATGTCCGGCACGGCAGCACTCAGTGGCGGCGTGACTTCGTTCAGGCCACGGTAGTCTACTGTTAGTCTCCACTCTCCATTGGACTTTCGCACTGGCCATATGGGACTGTTAAAGGGTGAGCGAGTCTTGCTGATCACTCCTTGGCCCTTCAGTCAATGAATCAGCTCATGGATGGGGATCAGGGAGTCTCGGTTGGTGCGATATTGCCGCCAGTGTACTGTTGTGGTGGCGATTGGTACCTGCTGTTCTTCGACCCTCAGCAACCCCACAATAGAAGGGTCCTCTGAGAGACCAGGCAAGGTGGACAGCTGTTTAATTTCCTCCGTCTCCAGGGCAGCTATACCAAAAGCCCACCGGTACCCTTTTGGGTCCTTGAAATACCCTCTCCTGAGGTAGTCTATGCCAAGGATGCACGGAGCCTCTGGGCCAGTCACAATGGGGTGCTTCTGCCACTCCTTCCCGGTTAGGCTCACTTCAGCCTCCAATACAGTTAACTCTTGGGATCCCCCTGTCACTCCAGAAATACAAATGGGTTCTGCCCCTTTATAGCCTGATGGCATCAGGGTACACTGTGCACCGGTGTGTACGAGAGCCTGATACTCCTGTGGGTCTGATGTGCCAGGCCATCGAATCCACACAGTCCAGTAAATCCGGTTGTCCCTTTCCTCCACCTGGCTGGAGGCAGGGCCCCTCTAGTTCTGGTCATAGTATCCGTTTGTCACTTCTTGCAAACACGAGTCAAGAATCCAAAGTAAGATCAGCCCTTCTACTCTGTCTGGGGAACTGTTCACTGGAAACTGGACCATCGTGAGACAGGTTTTTTCTGAAAACTGGAGCAGCCTTTTTTCTGGGAGAACCCCCTTGTGTGATTGTTTTTTCTTGCAACTCATGTCCCCGTGCCTCTAGGGTCAAGGTAGGTTTTCCATCCCACTGCCTCATGTCCTCTCCGTGGTCACGCAGGTAAAACCACAGGGTGCCCCAGGGTGTGTATCTTCTATATCCTCTTGAGCAGAAAAACGCTGACTCCTAATGGCTGAGATACTGGTCCGCACAGGTGTAGAATAGGACATATCCTCTTTGAGTTGCTGGAACTCCCGGGACAGTTTCTCCACAACCGAGACAAGGGAGGAGGAGACAGTTTCTTCGTATTCCCGGAGTCTGCTAACCACGTCATTGTCCCAGTTTTGGCTGGGATAGGGTTAAATTTCTTCCTAGTGCTGTGTTTTGGATTTAGTATGAGAAGAATGTTGATAACACACTGATGTTTTCAATTGTTGCTAAGTGCCCTCCTAGTCCAAGGACAGCTCCCATGCCTACTGACTGAGCTAGGTACACAAGATGGGAGGGAACATAATCAGGACAGCCAGCCCAGCTGGCTAATGGGGTATTCCATACCATGTGACGTCATGCGCAGTATATGAATGGTAGGCGTAATCCAGGAAGTAGCGATCGCTACTTGGTTATTGGTCAGCGCGGGTGGTGAGCAATTGCACTGTGCATCACTCATTTTGTATATTCTACCATGATTATTATTATTATTATTATTTTCCCTTCCTTTTCTGTTCTATTAAACTGTCTTTATCTAAATCCACGAATTTTGCTTTTTCTTTCCTATTTTCTTCCCCATCCCACTGTGAGCTGGCGGATTGTGTGAGCGACTGTGTGGTGTTTGGCTGCCTGTCGGGTTAAACCACAAAAGTGCTCTCACAGCATCTCCACCCTGTGTCTAGCACCCCTGTATCAATAGGTGCCTGGGAAGCAAGTGATGCTGCGTTATCTAGGGCTGATCGCCACTGCTTCTCGTAAGTGAGGTTGGGTTGTTTCTCCTCATCAAGGAGTACAGCTGAAACTGGACTGTTATCACCAGCCCTTAGCAAAAGGAGTTGTGGCCCATTTTGGACTTTTTCTTTACAGGGAAAGCCAGCCATGACTTGCTCTTTCCGTGTAGTCATGTTCCTCAAAGCACTTGGCTAAAAGATTTCACAAACTAATGATGATTGCAATAATTTCTAAAGTTTTTTCCTTTAAAAAATATAAAATCTCTCTCATTTAATGATCTTAAGAAAGAACATTTGATGCAAATAAACATTCTTTCCCAAAACAAGGAGTTGCCCTTCCATCCTGCAGTGTTTAAAGCTGTGACTAGAAGGATGTTTTCCGGCAGTCAGGGTATTTTCTGAAGTTAGCCAATACTAAAACGGTAACCTTTTTGCCTTTCCATTGATAGTCCTGTATGCACTGGCTTCACCTCACTGTGCAGCTCAATCAGTCTGATACCATTGTGCTGAGCAAACAAGTTACCTATAGCTGTAGTTGCTTAGATTTTTCCCTACTTAGCAAAGCCATTTCCTTGATGTGCTGCCGATGCCACGGCGGCGCTGGGGAAAGCGCAGCTGCTGTCATCAAGAATTATCTCCCTAATTCCTGATCCTGGGCAGGAGGGATCTGGATGTGGCCTTGTGCCTTTGTCACGGCTCAGTCACATCCCTTTCGGGAGCACGAAGGGGAAGGTGCAAGCATAATCTACCCTTAATCACTGCCGTGCAGCAGGTGGCAAAGGTGGTTGCGATCCCGGCTCAGATCCCAGAGCTGAGGGAGGAGGTGTAAATGTGGTACCTTGACCTGGGCAGGGCATGATAACGCAGGCAAAATCCCAAAGGCACAAAAGCCTGGTGACGGGCACTGTCCTGGGGCTGTCCTCTGCTCTGAGCCCCCCAGGCAGGCGCTGCGGCAGTGTCATGGTGGGTAACGCAGGGGTGCCAGCATCCTGACGGCAGCTCCAAGGCGTGTCCACCGGCCTTACCCAGTGTTGTTGAAGGTAACTGGTTTCTTTCAAGGTTTGCAAGCTATCCTGTCCCCTGCAGGAAGGTGCCTTGGCCCTTCAAGCGGTGGCAGCAGCATGGAGGAGCCAAGCCAGGTGGTGCTCCCACCATCCTTTCCTGTGGAGGAGGGAATGATGCCAAAGCCCCCGTAATATGAAATAGCAGAAACAGTTTTATTTGAGGTCACTGCTGTTTCACGGGATATCTCTTGTTGCTAAAGGAATTAGTGATGCCTGCCTCTGCACTTTCAGAGGGCTTGTGGACTGGTGAGTTTTGCATTGCAAAGAGACCATGTGTGAGAAGGGAGGGCAGCCTTGGTGTGGCCGGTTTCTTATGCCATCATCCAGACAATATAGTGATGCACTTGATTAAAGACCCTTGTTTACAGCTGTAACAGATTTTGGGACTATTGCTCGCTAACAGTCCCGCCATGAGACAGTCGCCTACTTCATGGAAAACCCTGCCAGAACGAAAGACCATATCCCCAGCCCTTCCTGTCCGGCCTCCTTGCACCTTTACGGATGCATGTCATGCCCTTGGACTGTCTCATGTCTATGGGAGGAAAATGAGAAAATGAATCTCTTCCAGCAGCATATGCTAAAAATAATTAGCAGCATATGAGACATTCTTTTTCATATGACTTAAAAAAAAACATCCCGCGGTGGGAGAGGGGAAGAGGGAGGTGTTATCTGTTGTCTAGCAATTTGTTTAGGAAATACCACTTGTGCATCCAGTCTCAGATGTGAGAGCGTGAGCTGGCTGAGGGTACCGGGCTGGTTTTCGCCTAGGTGAGCACAGTGCAAACGTGGCCTGGCAGGTGCCCACAGGCTGTGGTTAATGGAGTGCGCTATGGGGAGGCAACTCCAGCAGTTTGCTTTGGCAGGTGGGTTTGGTTTGGTTTTTTGATATCAGGTGCTTGGGGGCAAGTCAGGCACCTTCAGATAGCGATGATGTGCCCCAGTGATGAGATTTTTTTTTCCTTGCCCTTTTGGGAGGAGCAGGTCACAAGCATCACACTCTGGCAGTGACCTGGCTGGAGAGGGGCCAGCCTCCAGCGGGCAGTGGGTGAGGGTGTGTGGATGTTTTCACAAGGCTGATGAGTCTTACGAGTGTAATTTTTTTCCTGGTGGGGCTGTGCAAAAATTCACTGTACAGCGCCTGCAGTAGCACTTGGCACCAGGCTGATGGGCCTTCTCAGGACCGCTTCGCTGATGCCCCCTGAAGTGAAGTAAAGCTCTTCCAAGCCTCCACTTGTGGCTAACTGAGAAAGGATGGCAATTTGCGTCCCTTTTTTTTTTTTTTACTTTACTAGAAATCAGAGCCTTTGGCTAGAAAGCTCTTAGTCCTCCTCACGCTGGGAACACATGCCCCAGGTGTGGTGCTCCCTGCCCGTGAAGCTGGGGAGAAGCAGCATGACAAGTCAGGGGAAAGCCTGCTGATGTGCACGGCATAGCAGGTGAGGATCTCGGGCTCTCCTCTCCACAGACACATCTTTGGGTCCCAGCTTTAGGGAGAAAGAATAAGCTCTGTGCTATCCCTTTGCTATTCCCTTGCGGTAAGCAATATCATTTACCCCTTTTCCAAAACTCCAGCTTCAAACTTTGGAGAAATTCAAAATCTGACTTTGGCAAAACACTGCATTCCTTTCTGCCTGCATCCAAGACAAAAACCTTAACTTGGATGTTTATCCTTCATTGATCCCCAGGGACTCTCTTCATCAAAGCTGCAACACCTCTGGTAGAGGTAATGGTGCCCCTGACACCACCAAACTATTCTGCAGGCAGTAGTTACTAGAAAATATTAGAATAGGTGTGTCTGTTTCCCATTTGAAGTTCAAGGATATGGTTATGTTTTGTTCCTCTTAAAGGCAGAAGAAAAAGCCTAATCTCCCAATGTATATCTACTGACGCTCTGCTGTTGCCTTAGTGTGTGCCTGCTGACTTGGACGCATGGAAGGAATTTGTATAATACGATCACGCATTCAGAATCCGCAAAAAAACCCTGAGTTATAACAATGACTCATTTTTCTTGCTAACATTGTATTTATTATCTCAGCAAGAATTCAAGACATACATACATGGGGCATACAGCAAAACATCTGGCCTGTATCCAGAATAGGCCTTAAGAAAAACAAACTCATGTTGTTACACTCATATAGCAGATCCTTTGCAGAAATAACAAAAGGACTCCTAAGGAGGACATCAGCAAGTGCTTGCTCATATACTGGCACTGATCGCTTGGATCTAGGTCTTTTTCCTGAGCTCACTGTGAATGCTAGCACTCTTGACAATCCTCAGAAAAACATAAAAACATTTCACAAAAAGCAAATAATTTTTGCAGATCTAGACAGAAAAATACTGCACTAGTACTTAACTCAGATATCCCTGTGATAATACGTTTATGGGGATACCTTTTTTTCATAACATTCATGTGTGCTACGGCCTGAAGAATTGGGCAGGCTCTATGAAGCCCGCACCTCATTTCCTATTGAATTTCAAAGCAGCATATGTTGAGCAGAACACTTTTATTCAAATACATTTCAGCTACTAATGCGAATACTAATGCTGAATTTTCCCGAGAGTCCCGAACAGGCACAATCATTGTTTTGTGTCCTTGATGAAGACTCCAGGACTCCACCAAGCCCAGGGCACACAGCAGGAGCCTTTCTGTTGAAGTCGGGGCTGCCTTTGATGAACACCTTTGTCAAGTTGCATGCGGCGCTAGCCTGGGAGCTGGTGTTTAGCCTAACAGAAACTCTTTGCATTTACTTTTTAATACCTGAAAAACTGACCTGTGTACGTGTCAGCAAAACATGTTACTTTGCAGTACTAAGACTAATAACAACTATTCTTTAAACATTATGTTCTCACTGAAAAGGTATTAGCTGGCTTAGAGGAGGAGGAAACCATGCATGTGGCTCAAGCCAATGGCAAAGCTCCCAGAAACACCACTGGGACGGGGTTAAGTCCTCCATGCGGAAAGCAGGCAAAGTCAGCTTCTGCTTAGTGAAATCAATGTCAACAAGTAACAGCCATACACAGCTGGTTGTGACAGAGTGACCAGAGCTATGTAATGACAATTTTGCAAAGGCAGATTCAAAAGAGCTAACTGAAAAATTCATTATCAATACAAACAAGAATTCACTACAAGGCAGGAAAAAACGTAATTTTAACAGACCCAGAATTCAGAAGTTGCAACTATACAGCCTTATACAATGCAAATGTACTTACATACAAGGTTAGTAAGAGAAGCAACTCTGACCATTGACTTAAGAGGTAGCTACAAAACATGATCAGCTTCAGCCATTTTCTTGCTAGCTTGCACCCATGAAAAAATACTGTTTAGGATCATGTCTGACATGAATTGACTAGCAGGGTTACTGTTTGCCTTGATGGCGATCAGCATGCTTAATTCAGCTCCTCCAAAGCCAGCCAAGGGTGACCCTTCAGTGAGATAGGCATAATGCATCACCATCCACTGGATGTGCTACAGCGGCTTCACCATTCTGGAACCGAAATGAGGTTTCCATGAAATGAAATGGAAATAAAGTACAAGGGAAGAACTTTCACTAAACATTAAACATTCAGAAATCCAAGGCTATGTTCCTGTACTGACTGTAACATTCAATTCTATTGATATTATTTCTTCAGAGAGGTAGTTGCTTTCTTTGAATAAATAACATTCTCAAGAAAACTTGAGATTCAACTCGGATTCAACTTTAAGATCTACTTCTATTGAAGAGTTATTTTGTTACTTATAAAGACACACAGCAGTATTGTACTGTTCTCAAATTCTTTGTAATGTTGAAAGAATCCTTCCACCAAACACACATATTTCAATACCTGTATTTGTGTAATATATATTAATATATATGTCTTATATAATGCTATACTAAAGTATGCTCCCCTCTGTGATGCATGAAGTATTTCCTTTATTATCAGAAAACATTATGCTTTCTTCTAGTTAATATAATGTATTTTTATGTCATGTTTTGAACATTTTTTTCATACTACTTTTTGAGCCTAAACAAGTAGCGTTCAATTAATAGTTCTGTGAAATACTCATTTCATACACATGGGGTGCACATACTTATTTTTATATATATATAATATATATGCAAATATATACATATATATAATATAGACTAGAACTATGCAACATCGTGTTAATTCATAGAATTGTAATTTTTAATCCACAAAGCAACATCCTGTAACAAATAACCTTTCAATAAAGATAGTGGTTTAATTAACAAATGAAATAATCCCAACACCAGATTCCTGTCCAGCAGAATCCATGCTTTAGAAACAAGAGCAGTCAGAAACCAAGCAACTGGCTTTTGCCTTGTGATATACAATCCCATGTTCCAAGACACTGACTTTTTTTGGCTTCTTCCTGAAGGTGATCTGAGCTCTTCGGTGAAACGTAGCTGTGGGACAGAGGACCAGAGGGTGACTGGGGAAACCAGGTTCCTGGAAGTCTCAGATCAGGCTGAAGGGCAAGTTCCATCTTGCCCCAAGTCTCCCCATCGCATGGCGAGGGGCTCTGCCCATCGCTATCTTTTTTTCCACCTGGCATTCATATGCCAATATTGCTGTAACATTCTTCAAACAGCCATCCTTCAGTGGCTACAGGCAGCAAAATGCAATGCAAAGAGCTTTCTTCATCTCCCAGTGTCAGTGAAGTATCTTGTTCCAAATCAACAAAGCCAAGGTCTTCCCTGCTTTTCAGTGCACCGTGTCCGAGGGGAGCTCACGTTTCCGGGCAGAATAGCTTTGTTAGGAGGTTCAAGATCTTCCGCCGCAGGTCCCACTTGTCGCCTATCCTGCGCAGCTGCAGGGCGCACTCCGCCACCACCTCCCGTTCTGCAGAGCACACGCACGGCCGTTAGCTACCCATATTTGGTTTTAATTCTAATGAGATCTTGGCAATATTGTAAATAAGGCCGCTTTTTTCTCAATATTAAACCCCCCACACTACGAGCAGCGGCTGTGCTCCCCCCGCATTCACACGGGCGGCCGCAGCCGCATACTGCCGCCCGCGGCGCGGCGAGCGCTGCCCCCGCTCCGGGTGCTGGAGCCGGCGGGCAGCGGCCCGGGCGGAGAAGCGCCCCACCACCACCCCGCTCCCTTCACCCTCCCGTACCTGCGGGAGCAGCGGGCGGCGCGGCCTTGCGCGGGGTCCTGCCGGGTATCATCGCGGCGGCTGGGTACGGCCCGGCGGCGGCAAGAGAGGATGGGCGGGGCGGGGCGGAGCGGAGCGGAGCGCGGCCCTAAGAGAGGCGGCGCGGCGGGGCTTTCCCCGCGCCGTGACGTGGGGAAACCGCGCGGGAATCCCGCCCCGCCGCCGGACAGGGGCGGCGTGCCGGAGCGCGCCCTGGGCGGCGCGGGGCCGGGGCGGGGGCGGGTCCCGGGGACAGCGCCTCCGCTGCGGGACAAAAAGCAATGGCGGGATGGGGAGTGCTTGAACAAGAGGAGATGGAGGGGTGGGGTGTGCTTGGGGAAGAGGAAATGGAGGCATGGGATGGGCTTGTGGTGGGCCAGGAGGGCTGGAGGGATAGGGTTTGCATCTTCTAGGCAAGAAGAGGCGGAGGGGTGGGGTGTGCTTGTGCTGGGCAAGGAGAGATGGGAGGGTGGGCTGTGCTTGTGGTGGTGGTTCAGGAGAGATGGACGGGGTTGTGCTTGCACTGAGGAAGAGGTGGAGGGATGGTGTGTGCTTGGACAAGCAGAAGCAAGGGATGGGTTGTGCTTGTGGTGGGCAAGAAGATATGGATGGATGGGTCTGCTTGCTCTTAGTCAGGAGACGCTCCTGACACAGCGCTGTGATGGTGACCTTGGCCTCAAACAAGTCGTAGAGAAATGAGCTGGTCCATATCATGTGCCATTTGCAACTTAAGGCCTCCCTCCTGCTGCTGGATCCTCCCCGTGGCAGCACAGTGCCCACATGACGTGTTGCTGGCTGACACATGCCAGGGAGCACTTACCTGTGCTTGCTGTAATTTTAGATGATGCTTTTTACAAGAAACAAGAGCTGGAATTATAAAGTCACCCTCGTGACTTTGTGATTGTTGCACAGTGTTGGGAGAGCTGCCAGTGATATATGAGTCACTCATCTGCCTCCTGTCTCTCGGAAAGTTGATATTTGGTGTGGTGGCACATAGGATGGACTTTTGTTTTTAGGGGGAAATGAAAACAGTTTGACATAAAGAGAGCACAGATGGGTCACACATAACAAAGAACTGATTTGTGGCTGAAAGCCAGTAAACGCCCACCTCTCCCATCGAAACACAGCTTCAAGCAGGAAAAGACACTGTAGTATAATACAGACCCACAAGGGACTGTCAAGAAGCTCCTTTCTGTGAGATCGGAGCCTCTGAAGTCAAGTGTCTAGAAACGCTGATGACTTTGAAGTCTATTAGAAGAGGAAGCTTTCACCAGCTCAGCTTGGAAACCCTTTCCTCTGCATATGTGCTGGAAGTGATGGCACACCTGAAACAGGGCTGGGATTTCTCTCCCTGCGTAGGAAACCTCAGCCCCTGGCAGAAGGCAGCGGGCACAGTGGTGCCATGGGGCTGGCATGTGGGAGAAGCAGTGGTGCTGGCTCACAGATAGGGCATTTCTCAGGGTGAGATGTCCAAACGAAGGCTACGGCTGGATGAGGCTTTTGCACGGCCATTCCCGAGATGGTAGCTGGGCTGCAGTGAGTGCTGGCTCCAGTGGCATCCCACAGTGTGCTCTGCTGGGTTGTGAACTGGCGCCTGGTGTCAGAGCACTTTAAGTTGACCACAGAGGAGTTTTTTGAGAAGGTATCGCCTTCATCCCTCATCCCTTGGTATAAAACCTATATCGCATATAGGCTTATTTGCTTGACTCAATGTGTTCAGGGTCGTTTTTCAGCTGTGTGAACACCCTTGTTTGTAATCCAGCCCCGTTCAGGGAGAGCTGCCTTTTGACCGTATCATTCCTGTTGAAGCCTTGGACAGTTGCAAATTATGTAAATAATGTGTAAGACAGTTATAAGCTTAAACAATATGTACTCTTAGGTTAATTTTCGTCACTACTTCTGAGGAGTGCGATGAATTGTCATTCTCTTATCAAGGATGTAGCTCTTCTGTTCCTCCCAAACCTTCCTGGAATACATCAACCTTAGTCCCTGAGATAAGCAGTGTCAAGATGACCTGAACATATAGAAAAGGCTGTATTTCAAAGACTGTTTTAATAAGACTTGAATGGTTGCCAGGGTCGTCCCTGATAAAGCAGCAAACCTGTGCCCTAAAACTGAACTTTGCTTCAAAATGAGGAGGGGGCACCTCCCCAAACGACCACCGATGACCGCCAGAGACCCCCGCGCAAGCGCAGAAGGACTGGGAAGAATGCCAAGGAAGATAAGAAGTAACGCTTACACAATCTCATGAATATGTATTAGTTAGGCATGGCTTTAGGTGTGGTTTTGCTAATTTTGTACTATAAAGGAGAGCCTGGAGTTTGTGGCGGTGTGCTTGACTTGTGGAAAATATCCACCTTGCACCCTGCGCAGAATAAAGCAATGTCTCCTCTCTAAACATGCTCGTTTGTGTGTTTTGAGGGCTTAAAATCGACAACAGTTTTTGGCGACCCAGATGGGACAACAGTGATTCGGACTGGATCTTGCTCAGCTGCCAGCCGCTGCCGGGAGAGGATCGTGGGTCGGACTCCAGCGTGCACCGGAGGAATTTTCCGGGGACTCCCCTTGAGATCTCCCGGTTGGTGGTGAGTACCTGGTCAATATCCGTGGGTGAGACATTGCTTTTTTTTTTTGGATTCCCCCGGGTAAGTCATACCTGTAGTAGTACGCATCGGTGGGATATATTTGGTGATCTTCGGTAATTTTTGGTGACCACGGTTGTCGTGGTTTAACCCCAGCCAGCAAATAAACCCCACGCAGCTGCTCGCTCACCCCCCACTCCAGTGGGATGGGGGAGAGAATCGGGAGGGCACAAGTAGGAAAACTCGCAGGTTGAGATAAAAAGAGTTTAATAATTGAAATAAAATGAAGTAGAACAGTAATAATAACAATGAGAACAACAACAATAACAGAATATACAAAGCAGACGATGCACAATGCAACTGCTCACCGACCGCCGACCCCGTGTCACGAACAGGGGGCGAGACCCCCACACACCTGTTTTTTATACTGAGCATGATGTCACATGGTATAGAATACCCCATTGGCCAGCTGGGTCCACCACCCCGGCTGTGCTCCCCCTCCCTGGTGCAAGCATCACCCAGCAACAACCAAAGCATGAATGGGCCATCAACGCTCCTTTCACACCGAACCCAAAACACAGCACACCCCCCAAGCTACTGGGAAGAAAGTTAACTCTGTCCCAGCCGGAAACAGGACAATATCCACCCCTTGTTCTATACCATCTACATCATGCCCAGGTCTCACATTTTCCCATACATTCCAACTAGTCATCACCACTTTTCCTGCCTTTTATATATATACGCACACAGAGATATCATTCCCTAAGTCTATGGGCCATCTCTCTAAAATGTCCGTTGAGTTCATTTAGCCCATGACTTAGGGCTCCATCTGTCATAACAGTCTTTCAGGGCAGGAGAGATGGTGTGTGGTGTTGGACTGTTGCATGCTGAGGCCAGTTCTGGGCGCTTGTCCAGTTCTATCATCGTTGCACTTTGCTCAGTTTCATCGGAGTTCATCCTACATTAATCTGGGTGATTCTTACTGTAATACTGTTAATATGGCATATGGTAACCATAGAAGTGATGACATACAGTATTATATAGTAACTAACATCACACAATCCAGTTCATTGGCTATTTTCACCCAAAATTAAATCCCCTTGAGGTACACACCGGACTTCCCCATCCTTTTGCATCACCCACCAAGTGCACCCAGGTCCCTGAGCAAAAGCAATCCCACGGATGGGTTTTCCCTTGCCAGAGGCAGGAGTAACCCAGACTGTCTTCCCCAGCATATTTCTCATATGCATGACAGGGACTTTATCCCCCTCTACAGTACGTAAGGGTTTTGATTGGGCAGGGCCAGCTCAAGTGACAGATCCCCTAGTGTTGACTAACCAGGTGGCTTTTGCTAAATGTGTCTCCCAATGCTTGAATGTCCCACCATCCATTGCCCTCAGTGTTGTCTTTAACAGCCCGTTGTATCGTTCAATTTTGCCGGAGGCTGGTGCATGGTAGGGGATGTGATAGACCCACTCAATGCCATGCTCGTTGGCCCAGGTGTCTATGAGGGTGTTTCAGAAATGAGTCCCGTTGTCTGACTCAATTCTTTCTGGGGTGCCATGTCGCCATAGTACTTGCTTTTCAAGGCTCAGGATGGTGTTCCGGGCAGTGGCATGGGGCACAGGATATGTTTCCAGCCATCCTGTGGTTCCTTCCACCATGGTGAGCACATAGCGCTTGCCCTGTCGGGTTTGTGGGAGTGTGATATAATCAATCTGCCAGGCCTCCCCATATTTATATTTCAACCATCGTCCCCCATACCAAAGAGGCTTTACTCGCTTGGCTTGCTTGATTGCAGCGCATGTTTCACATTCATGGATAACTTGTGCAATAGTGTCCATGGTCAAGTCCACCCCTCGATCACGAGCCCATCTATATGTTGCATCTCTTCCTTGATGGCCCGAGGCGTCATGGGCCCACTGAGCTATAAATAATTCACCCTTATGTTGCCAGTCCAGATCCACCTGAGCCACTTCAATCTTAGCAGCCTGGTCCACCTGCTGGTTGTTTTGGTGTTCTTCAGTGGCCCGACTCTTGGGTACGTGAGCATCTACGTGACGTACTTTTACAACCAGGTTCTCTACCCGGGCAGCAATATCTTTCTCCAATGCGGCAGCCCAGATGGGTTTACCTCTGCGCTGCCAGTTGTTCTGCTTCCACTGCTGCAACCACCCCCACGGGGCATTTGCCACCATCCATGAGTCAGTATAGAGATAAAGTACTGGCCATTTTTCTCGTTCAGCAATGTCCAAGGCCAGCTGGATGGCTTTCACCTCTGCAAACTGACTCGATTCACCTTCTCCTTCAGCAGTTTCTGCAACATGGCATATAGGACTCCATACAGCAGCTTTCCATCTCCGATGTTTTCCCACAAGGCGACAGGACCCATCAGTGAACAGGACATATTACTTCTCATTTTCTGGTAGTTTGTTATACAGTGGGGCCTCTTCGGCATGCGTCACCTCCTCCTCTGGGGATATTCCAAAATCTTTGCCTTCTGGCCAGTTCGTGATCACCTCCAAGATTCCTGGGCGACTGGGGTTTCCTATTCAGTGCGACCCACTTACTCCACGTTGCATCGGTTGCATGATGTGTAGAGGGGACCCTCCCTTTGAACATCCAGCCCAGCACCGGCAGTCGGGGTGCCAGGAGGAGCTGTGCTTCAGTACCAACCACTTCCGAAGCAGCTTGAACCCCTTCATATGCTGCCAATATCTCCTTCTCAGTTGGAGTGTAGTGGGCCTCGGATCCTCTGTATCCCCAACTCCAGAACCCTGAGGGTCGACCTCGAGTCTCCCCTGGTGCTTTCTGCCAGAGGCTCCTGTTTAATTTGTTCCAAGGCTTGTCGTTGCTCAGGGCCCCATTTGAAGTCGTTCTTCTTCCTGGTCACGTGATAGAGAGGGCTTACAATCTGACTGTAATTTGGAATATGCATTCTCCAAAAACCCACAACGCCTAAGAAAGCTTGTGTTTCCTTTTTGTTAGTTGGTGGGGACATGGCTGTTATTTTGTTGATCACAACCATTGGGATCTGACGACATCCGTCTTGCCATTTTATTCCTAAAAACTGGATCTCCTGTTTAGGTCCCTTGACCTTACTTCATTTTATCGCAAAGCTGGCCTTCAGAAGGATTTGGACTATTCTCTCCCCTTTCTCGAAAACTTCCTCTGCTGTGTTGCCCCACACGATGATGTCATCAATGTATTGCAGGTGTTCCGGAGCCTCACCCTGTTCCAGTGCGGTGTGGATCAGTCCATGGCAAATGGTAGGGCTGTGTTTCCACCCCTGGGGCAGTCGGTTCCAGGTGTACTGGACGCCCCTCCAAGTGAAAGCAAACTGTGGCCTGCACTCTGCCGCCAAAGGGATTGAGAAGGCGGCATTAGCGATATCCATTGTGGCGTACCACTTGGCTGCCTTTGACTCCAGTTCGTATTGGAGTTCTAGCATGTCCGGCACGGCAGCACTCAGTGGCGGCGTGACTTCGTTCAGGCCACGGTAGTCTACTGTTAGTCTCCACTCTCCATTGGACTTTCACACTGGCCATATGGGACTGTTAAAGGGTGAGCGAGTCTTGCTGATCACTCCTTGGCTCTCCAGTCGACGAATCAGCTCATGGCTGGGGATCAGGGAGTCTCGGTTGGTGCGGTATTGCTGCCGGTGCACTGTTGTGGTAGCGATTGGTACCTGTTGTTCTTGGACCTTCAACGACCCCAGAACAGAAGGATCCTCTGAGAGACCGGGCAACGTGGACAGCTGTTCAATTTCCTCCGTCTCCAGGGCAGCTACACCAAAAGCCCACCGATACCCTTTTGGGTCCTTGAAATACCCTCTCCTGAGGCAGTCTATGCCAAGGATGCACGGAGCCTCTGGGCCAGTCACAATGGGGTGCTTCTGCCACTCCTTCCCGGTTAGGCTCACTTTGGCCTCCAACACAGTTAACTCTTGGGATCCCCCTGTCACTCCAGAAATACAAATGGGTTCTGCCCCTTTATAGCCTGATGGCATCAGGGTACACTGTGCACCAGTGTCTACGAGAGCCTTATACTCCTGTGGGTCTGATGTGCCAGGCTATCGAATCCACACAGTCCAGTAAACCCGGTTGTCCCTTTCCTCCACCTGGCTGGAGGCAGGGCCCCTCTAGTTCTGGTCATCATATTCGCTATGCACTTCTTGTAAGTATGAGTCAGAAGCCCCTTTGTTAAGGTCGGAAGTGGAATCAGCCCTTCTACTCTGCCTGGGGAACTGCTCACTGGAGACTGGAGCAGCAGTTTTCCTGGAAGAACCCCCTTTTGTGGTTGTTTTCCCTTGCAACTCACGTACCCGTGCCTGTAGGACTGAGGTAGGTTTTCCATCCCACTTCCTCATGTCCTCTCCGTGGTCACGCAGGTAAAACCACAGGGTGCCCCGGGGTGTGTACCCACGATGTCTCCTCTCTTGAGCAGAGGGACGCTTGCTCCTGATGGCTGAGACACTGGCCCGTGCAGGTGGGGAGCAGGACATATCCTCTTTGAGTTGCTGGACCTCCTGAGACAGTTTCTCCACAGCAGAGACACAGGCCCGTAGGGAGGAAGAGAGACTTTCTTCATATTGCCGGAGTTGGCCAGCCAGTTCATCCACTGTTTGCTCCTCTCCATCTCTCCAGGTCATTACTGCCAATGAGTTTGCATGTGACGCTGGTGCGCTGGGCTGTCGGTGCAATCATTGCACCCCTGAGCTTCAGGTTCCCACTGCCCAGGAGAGGTCACATCAAGCAGAAGTCACTGTATATCTAGCAATGGTGGCATCTCGGTCTCCAGCCCAGAGTTCACAGACTCACAGAATTCAGTGTTTGGGCAATAAATCTGGCAGTGATGGTG
This sequence comes from Calonectris borealis, assembly GCF_964195595.1. Lineage (NCBI taxonomy): Eukaryota > Metazoa > Chordata > Aves > Procellariiformes > Procellariidae > Calonectris > Calonectris borealis. The sequence continues at coordinate 37,605,712 of NC_134351.1, read as the reverse complement.
TCAAGTCTAAAAACCCAGAAGGCTTGGATCAGGGAAGCCCACAGAAGTTTGGATGCATATAGTAAATAATGTGAACTTTCAGTTTTGGCTCAGGGCTGAATCACTATGAAAACCACCTTTTTTGTGTTATCTCAGCAATTGCCAAAAAGCAGAAAATGATGGCACTCGCAAAAACAACAAGTAAAATACCTTGTCAAGCTTTTAAAAACCTCAGTTAAAAAATTCTTGGTACCATACATGGGAAAATGGAGTCACGAGGGCAGTCAGTCAATGACCCATTGGACCTGCAGTTCTGGGAAACCGCAAAGGTATGAGGGAGACTCTCCAGAATCCCTATTTATGAATTTATCTCCCAAAAGACAAAAGCATGCACAATAAGCAATGCATTGTATCTAGTATTGGCAACTCTGATAATCGTTCTATCTATCCATGATATTCTTTGCAATGCCTATTTCTGCTTTTATTTGTTTCCCTGTCCCCAGCTTTCCCTTCTTTCACTTTTTTTTTACTGTGATGCTTCTGGGTTTGGAACAACTGTTTGTCTCTGCCTTCTAAATGATGTCCTACCAACCAACCACATCCTTAAATTAAAGAAAAAAACTAGAATTTAAGCAGACTTGGTGAAAAGTAACCGTACTATTCTTCCTTTTGATTTTTAAATTTTTTTTAAATAGTCTATTTATCCTAGGCCGTAAGATATTTGAGATGAGGGTTATTGGTTCATGATACTGGATTGACATTATTATTAACTTTATTAATGTGTGATCAAATTACACTATTAATTTACATAGATAATTTATAATAGAGTGGTTGGAAATGTGAGGTATACATGTAATTGGAGCAATCACCAAAATAATAAGTTTCACTTGATACTTTTGAGAGGTTAAAGGAAGATCACATTCTTTCACAGATATATAGGCAAAGTGACCTGTAAGCCGAAAACCCTGGTCACAACCACCTCCCTTCTAACACTGAAGCAACAGTATTAGTTCTCTTTCATTAGTATATTTGGGGGATTCATTGGCCAGGACTAGAGAAAGATTGCAAATATCCTTAACTGGAATTTCCTATATTCATTCTAATATGAATATTTCATTTTTTCAGTTACTTTTAATATCCTCCCAACAAAACAGGACCATACAAATCCAACAAGCTGTAAACCCAGCTTCTATGTGCATGGAAAAAAAAATGCAAATTGAGAAATCAAGCAGTTGGCAGCCAGGAAATGGAGCTTGTTCTGTGACCTCCCATGATAATAGAGGCTTTGGTGGTTTACAGGCTTCTCCCAGGAGCAGAACATGGTGTGTTGTTTGTAGAGCAAAGAGAAGGACAGGTTTCATAAGAGAGTAGAACTTGTAAGAGTAGCAGTTGTGGTACATAAAGATATCTTCTACCTGCTTTTTCTTTTCCTCTATTTACTTCTCCTCTATACACCCAGGAGTTTGCTGCTAAGGTATGGTGCAGAAAAGAGCTTTTTGGAGGAAGCACTCAAGGCAGCCTGCTGCTGAAGCAGAGCTGTGCGCTCTACCATGAAGAGAGAGATTTTCTCATGCTTGTTCTCTTAATATTTAAGGTCATTCCAGCTGGATGCATGTGGCTGCTCTTCCATCCTCTCCAATAATCAGTATATGGCCACACCCAGTGGCAAATGCGATGGAGGGAAATTCTCAGTGTGAGACTAGGATTATTTGGCAAGAATGTTATAGGAGTGGAGGATCAAAGTCATTGTGTTCTCTGGGGTAGAGGGATCAGTACATTTTCCTGTGGTTATAAAGTATTTGATCCCATGCTCTGGGCATGAGGGAGAATCAGCATAGCACATTAAGCATTGCCAGACAGGGTTAGCTCAGGCACTTGCCTGTAATGGTGGCTATGGGACACCTGAGAAAGAAGATGCTTGGACTATTGAAAACAGGATGGGCAATGAAGTAAACTTTCCCTTCTTTTATTCTACCAATTTCTGGCAATCTAGAAGAATAAAGACACGCTGATTCAGAAGATACATTTGAGGGCTACATATTAAATATAATTAATTATATTTAATCCTACAAGAATAAGTTTTCTTCTGAACCCATTTACACTTTTGACTTGGACACTATTCTTTGGCAGTGTGGCTAAATTCTGCACGGGAGTTACCGACCTACAGGTTACTTATCATAGCTCTAAATCATCATCTAATCATTTTCCTGCTAGCTCTGCCAATCTGACTCATTCTTTATTTGGATCATTTGCAAGACACGTGAGCTAGATAACTGCAGTAAACTTCAGAAATCCAGGAATGATGAGACACATTCACGGAAATAAACCTAGGGCAAGTCTGTTGTGTCTCTAAGGATGTCTGATTAGTCTTTTTAATTTATGCCTATACGCATAGAAAATCAGCTGATGGGAGAGTCTGTTTAAGAACAAAAGAGAGAAAAATCTTTATGCAAAAGAGGAAGCAGTCATCAAAACTTGTCTATGTAATTATGGGCTATACACAGGTCCTGGTTCCGGCTGGGACAGAGTTAACTTTCTTCCCAGTACCTTGGGGGTGTGCTATGTTTGGGGTTTAGTGTGAAAGGAGCGTTGATGGCCCATTGATGCTTTGGTGTTGCTGGGTGGTGCTTGCACCGGGGAGGGGGAGCACAGCCGGGGTGGTGGACCCAGCTGGCCAATGGGGTATTCTATATCATGTGACATCATGCTCAGTATAAAAACCAGGTGTGTGTGGGGGCTCGCCCCCTGTTCGTGACACGCGGTCAGTGGTCGGTGAGCAGTTGCATTGCGCATTGCCTGCTTTGTGTATTCTGTTATTGTTGTTGTTCTCATTGTTATTATTACTGTTCTACTTAGTTTTATTTCAATTATTAAACTGTTTTTATCTCAACCCGGGAGTTTTCCTACTTGTGCTCTCCCGATTCTCTCCCCCATCCCACCGGAGCTGGGGGGGTGATCGAGCGGCTGCGTGGAGTTTATTTTTGCTGGCTGGGGTTAAAACACGACAGTCTTTTGGCGCCCAACATGGGGCAGCGAAGGGTTGAGATAACAACAGATTAATTAGAACATATTAAGGAATTTATGTCTGTTAACATATTAATTTATTCTGCGCCATGCTCTTGTTTTTGCTGTACCTGTTAAAGATTGGAGTTGGGTTTTGTAGTCTGCTATGCTCTGCAGTGATTAATGATGTTTTGCCTGGGAGATTTGTTACTAAAACGCTGGCATTGGGGGTTATTTGGGATTTGGGATTCGTAATGAAGCCGTTTCTGCATTTCGGGTACCACCTCATGGAGACCATTAGCAATTATACCTCCTCCACTGAGAGGTTTTTTATGGAGGAAATAGAGAATGGCACCTTCACTACCTTCCTCTATGATGTCATCTCCTTTGTTAAAATAACTTGCCAGTACCTTGAACATCCCTGGGTAGTTAAGATACATCTATTGGTACTCCTTGGGAATATTGTTGCGGTTTTATCCAAGGTTAGTAAGCAATTTAAGAATGTCAGCCAGAGATCTGCCCCAAGGCTGGATAGTTATGAGTGGCAGGGCGAGTGGGATAGCATGGGCAAACGCGTAGGACGATGGGCACCCCCAGTGTTCTGGAACTTTACCCCTGAACAAGTGCAGAACCCTGAAAAATTAGTAGAATATGTGGAAGAAGTATGCTGTCACCCTGGCCATTCTAGGGAGACACAAATCAGTACAATGTGCTGGGGCCTGGCCCACGCCTACCGAGCCCTATTTAACACCACTCAGAACCCCCAAGGGGAAGGAAAAGTCTCTGCAGCTGATGAAAAAGCAACAGGCCCTGTGGCTACCCCACCCCCCAGGGCAGGCACGGCAGCTACTCTGCCCCCTGCGACAGAGAACCAACCCATGCCGGTATCAGTCGCCCCTATACAAAAAAGAAAATGCACAAGAAAATCAGCTCGTTTAGTAAGGGATGAAGATGAACCAGGGCCATCATGAGAAGAGGAGGAGAAGGAGGCAGAACCCGGAAATGAGATGGTAACCACCCGATCCCTATCCCTGGGTGAGCTGCGAGATATGCGGAAAGATTTCAGCCGTCGTCCAGGCGAGCACATTGTCACCTGGCTGCTCCGATGCTGGGATAACGGGGCCAGTAGCCTGGAATTAGAGGGTAGGGAAGCCAAGCAGCTGGGATCCCTTTCTAGGGAAGGGGGCATTGACAAAGCAATTGGACAAGGGGCACAAGTCCTCAGACTCTGGAGGCGACTGCTGTCAGGTGTGAAGGAAAGGTATCCCTTCAAGGAAGATGTTATATGCCACTCAGGCAAGTGGACCACCATGGAGAGAGGTACCAAGTACCTGACGGAATTAGCCATGGTTGGGGTGATTTATGATGACCTGAACAATGAGCAGTTATCCAAAGACCCAGATGAAGTCAAATGCACCCGACCCATGTGGCGAAAGTTTATATGGAGCGCACCAGCATCACATGCAAACTCATTGGCAATAATGACCTGGAAAGATGGAGAGGAGCAAACAGTGGATGAACTGGCTGGCCAACTCCGGCAATATGAAGAAAGTCTCTCTTCCTCCCTACGGGCCTGTGTCTCTGCTGTGGAGAAACTGTCTCAGGAGGTCCAGCAACTCAAAGAGGATATGTCCTGCTCCCCACCTGCACGGGCCAGTGTCTCAGCCATCAGGAGCAAGCGTCCCTCTGCTCAAGAGAGGAGACATCGTGGGTACACACCCCAGGGCACCCTGTGGTTTTCCCTGTGTGACCACGGAGAGGACATGAGGAAGTGGGATGGAAAACCTACCTCAGTCCTACAGGCACGGGTACGTGAGTTGCAAGGAAATACAACCACAAAAGGGGGTTCTTCCAGGAAAACTACTGCTCCAGTCTCCAGTGAGCAGTTCCCCAGGCAGAGTAGAAGGGCTGATTCCACTTCCGACCTTAACAAAGGGGCTTCTGATTCATACTTACAAGAAGTGGATAGCAAATATGATGACCAGGACTAGAGGGGCCCTGCCTCCAGCCAGGTGGAGGAAAGGGACAACCGGGTTTACTGGACTGTGTGGATTCGATGGCCTGGCACATCAGACCCACAGGAGTATAAGGCTCTCGTAGACACCGGTGCGCAGTGTACCCTGATGCCATCAGGCTAAAAAGGGGCAGAACCCATTTGTATTTCTGGAGTGACAGGGGGATCCCAAGAGTTAACTGTGTTGGAGGCCAAAGTGAGCCTAACCAGGAATGAGTGGCAGAAGCACCCCATTGTGACTGGCCCAGAGGCTCCGTGCATCCTTGGCATAGACAGCCTCAGGAGAGGGTATTTCAAGGACCCAAAAGGGTACCGGTGGGCTTTTGGTATAGCTGCCCTGGAGACAGAGGAAACTAAACAGCTGTCCACCTTGCCCGGTCTCTCGGAGGATCCTTCTGTTGTGGGGTCATTGAAGGTCCAAGAACAACAGGTACCAATCGCTACCACAACAGTGCACCGGCAGCAATACCGCACCAACCGAGACTCCCTGATCCCCAGCCATGAGCTGATTCGTCGACTGGAGAGCCAAGGAGTGATCAGCAAGACTCGCTCACCCTTTAACAGTCCCATATGGCCAGTGCGAAAGTCCAATGGAGAGTGGAGACTAACAGTAGACTACCGTGGCCTGAACGAAGTCACGCCGCCACTGAGTGCTGCCGTGCCGGACATGCTAGAACTCCAATACGAACTGGAGTCAAAGGCAGCCAAGTGGTACGCCACCATGGATATCGCTAATGTGTTCTTCTCAATCCCTTTGGCGGCAGAGTGCAGGCCACAGTTTGCTTTCACTTGGAGGGGTGTCCAGTACACCTGGAACCGACTGCCCCAGGGGTGGAAACACAGCCCTACCATTTGCCATGGACTGATCCACACCGCACTGGAACAGGGTGAGGCTCCGGAACACCTGCAATACATTGATGACATCATCGTGTGGGGCAACACAGCAGAGGAAGTTTTCGAGAAAGGGGAGAGAATAGTCCAAATCCTTCTAAAGGCCGGTTTTGCCATAAAACGAAGTAAGGTCAAGGGACCTGCACAGGAGACCCAGTTTTTAGGAATAAAATGGCAAGATGGACGTCGTCAGATCCCAACAGATGTGATCAATAAAATAACAGCCATTTCCCCACCAACTAGCAAAAAGGAAACACAAGCTTTCTTAGGCGTTGTGGGCTTTTGGAGAATGCATATTCCAAATTACAGTCAGATCGTAAGCCCTCTCTATCACGTGACTAGGAAGAAGAACGACTTCAAATGGGGCCCTGAGCAACGACAAGCCTTGGAACAAATTAAACAGGAGATAGTTCAGAAAGTAGCCCTTGGGCCAGTCCGGGCAGGACAAGATGTGAAGAATGTGCTCTACACCGCAGCCGGGGAGAATGGTCCTACCTGGAGCCTCTGGCAGAAAGCACCAGGGGAGACTCGAGGTCGACCCTTAGGGTTCTGGAGTCGGGGATACAGAGGATCCGAGGCCCGCTACACTCCAACTGAGAAGGAGATATTGGCAGCATATGAAGGGATTCAAGCTGCTTCGGAAGTGGTTGGTACTGAAGCACAGCTCCTCCTGGCACCCCGACTGCCGGTGCTGGGCTGGATGTTCAAAGGGAGCGTCCCCTCTACACATCATGCAACTGATGCAACATGGAGTAAGTGGTTCGCACTGATCACACAATCGAGCCCGAATAGGAAACCCCAGTCACCCAGGAATCTTGGAGGTGATCACGAACTGGCCAGAAGGCAAAGATTTTGGAATATCCCCAGAGGAGGAGGTGACACGTGCTGAAGAAGCCCCACTGTATAATAAACTACTAGAAAAGTAGAGGCAATATGCCCTGTTCACTGATGGGTCCTGTCGCCTTGTGGGAAAGCATCGGAGGTGGAAAGCTGCTGTACGGAATCCTATATGCCATGTTGCAGAAACTGCTGAAGGAGAAGGTGAATCGAGTCAGTTTGCAGAGGTGAAAGCCATCCAGCTGGACTTGGACATTGCCGAACGAGAAAAATGGCCAGTTCTCTATCTCTATACTGACTCATGGATGGTGGCAAATGCACTGTGGGGATGGTTGCAGCAGTGGAAGCAGAACAACTGGCAGCACAGAGGTAAACCCATCTGGGCTGCCGCATTGGGGCAAGATATTGCTGCCCGGGTAGAGAACCTGGTTGTAAAAGTACGTCACGTAGATGCTCACGTACCCAAGAGTCGGGCCACTGAGGAACACCAAAACAACCAGCAGGTGGACCAGGCTGCTAAGATTGAAGTGGCCCAGGTGGATCTGGACTGGCAACATAAGGGTGAATTATTTATAGCTCAGTGGGCCCATGACGCGTCAGGCCATCAAGGAAGAGATGCAACATATAGATGGTCTCGTGATCGAGGGGTGGACTTGACCATGGACGCTATTGCACAGGTTATCCACGAATGTGAAACGTGCGCTGCAATCAAACAAGCCAAGCGAGTAAAGCCTCTTTGGTATGGAGAACGATGGTTGAAATATAAATATGGGGAGGCCTGGCAGATTGATTATATCACACTCCCACAAACCCGACACGGTAAGCGCTATGTGCTCACCATGGTGGAAGCAACCACCGGATGGCTGGAAACATACCCTGTGCCCCATGCCACTGCCCGGAACACCATCCTGGGCCTTGAAAAACAAGTCCTGTGGCGACATGGCACCCCAGAAAGAATTGAGTCAGACAACGGGACTCATTTCTGAAACACTCTCATAGACACCTGGGCCAAAGAGCACGGCATTGAGTGGGTCTATCACATCCCCTACCATGCACCAGCCTCCGGGAAAATCGAACGATACAATGGACTGCTAAAGACTACGCTGAGAGCAATGGGTGGTGGGACATTCAAGCATTGGGACACACATTTAGCAAAAGCCACCTGGTTAGTCAACACCAGGGGATCTGTCAATCGAGCTGGCCCTGCCCAATCAAAAGTCTTACGTACTGTAGATGGAGATAAAGTCCCTGTAGCGCACATAAGAAATATGCTGGGGAAGACAGTCTGGGTTACTCCTGCCTCTGGCAAGGGAAAAGACATCCATGGGATTGCTTTTGCTCAAGGACCTGGGTGCACTTGGTGTGTAATGAGAAAGGATGGGGAAGTCCGGTGTGTACCCCAAGGGGATTTGATTTTGGGTGAAAATAGCCAATGAACTGAATTGTATGATGTTAAATGTTTTATGATATTTTATATCATTTTTTCTATGGTTGCTATCAATGGTATTGCAGTAAAAATCACTCAGATTAATGAAGAATGAACTAACTCCGATGAAACCAAGCAAAGCTCAACGATGATAGAACTGGACGAGCGCAGCAATACCGAAATGAGAACTGGCTTCAGGATGCAACAGTCCAACACCACACACCATCTCTCCTGCCCTGAAAGACTGTTATGACAGATGGAGCCCAAAGTCATGGACTAAATGAACTCAGTGGACATTTTGGTGGGATTGAGACAAGGGATTAAGGAATTTTAGTAGTTGAATGATTAATAGTAGTTAGAAGATTGAATCAGTAGGTAGGGGCTTGATACTTTGTTCCTCACAAGGCCAGCTCAGCCTGATAAGGCCGACTTAGCTATGGTGTAAATTAACTGAGGCGCCTCACAAGGACAGCTCCTGATAAAGACTAAAAACTTGTCTCAAGAAGCCAGCTAAAACTGACCCTGCGGTATGGACAAAAGTAAGAAGACAACTGAGCCTGCGCAAGAACAAAAGGTTACTAGCGGTGACGAAGAGGAACTATCAGCCTTCATCCCCACGACCCCTGACGACCACCACTAGGAGGCAATGCGCAAGCGCAGATGGGAGGGGTCTATGGAAATGACTTCTTGGAACTCATTTTAATACAAAGCGGGGACAGGTCATGCATATGTATAGGCGTATTACAAAACTTTATGAATATGTAATATTTTACTGTATATATTTATGGTGAGTGCCGCACTGAGGCGCGCACGATTTTGGTGGGATTACTCCCCCGTGCCGCCCAGCGCTGAATAAACATACCTACTTTACAATCTCATAGATTGTGGAGTCCGGTTTCCGCAAGTCAGTTTTGGCGAGCCAGCCAGGAGACTCTCTGCTTCACCGCGGGATCGGCTGGGGAGCTGACGCCCCTGGGCGCGCCCCGAGCATTTCCTCGGAGGGGACTCCGCTGCCAGCCGCTCACCGTGGGAGTAGACAAGAACCTCCTGAATCCGCGGAAAGAAAAGGTATGTTTTAGGAGAGGGGCCTGTAAGTCGTACGCATGGCTGGGGCTGCTGGTAAATCGCGCAGAGACGTCTGGCGTGCAGCATAGTCCCCGTATGGGAGGAGGGTACCCTGCACGGTAATAGGGGGGATTCGCTGACCGATAGAGCGGCTGCTAGCGATCTTGGGAGTAGATCGAGTGGATCCGAGGTTTCCGCTGCATCCCAGTGTTGGGAGCCAGGACGGACCTGCTAATGACTGGTATATAAGAAGCAGGAGAAGGGTAAGCGGACCTCCTTGCAATTGCGATTGGGTCATCTTTACGGTTGCAGCTGCTGGGTGGGAGTACAACTAGTCTGAGGAGTTGTATGTGGCATGGCCATAAATATTATTATCTGTTGCAACAATTTATTGTGTGACTGAGTGTCTGTGTTGTATGAGTGAGACGCAGCACAGCTGCGAAGCGAGTGTGGAGTCCTGATCCGCGGCTCTGTAATCTCTGTGAGGAGAGCGGCCGGAGACGAACGAAGTGAATGATAGGATCGAACCTTTGTCTTTTGTGTACGAAAACATTGTAGAATTTTGTGAAAAAGCAGTATTGTATATCTAGCGAGTTCTATGATAAGAAAACCTCCGATAAAGTCACTAAGACAGTGCGGGAAGGAAAACCAGTCCCGGCATCTTATTAAAGGTTAAAAGAAAAGATCAATAAAGGGAAGATACGAAATGGGTAACACTCAAAAGGGAGTCTTGAAGAAAAGCCCCTTGGGCTGTGTGCTTGCTCATTGGAGAGATATCGTTGGGATCGGAGGGACGGAAAATAGAAAAATTCTTATTAAATATTGTAATCAATGGTGGCCATTGTATAAATTGGAAAGTGAGGCTAAATGGCCACTTAATGGATCAATAGACTACAATACTCTCCTACAATTGATGCTATTTCTAAGGAGAGAAGGGAAGTGGGATGAAGTTTCATATGCAGATATGTTTTTCACCCTCCGAAACCATCCGGAGTGGCAAAGGGACTGTGGAATGGCGCCACCACAGGACCCTATGGTACTCGCACTTGAGCGAGAAAATAAAGAATTTAAAGGTAAACTGAAGCGGTGTTGCTCGGCATGCAGTATTGGACAGAGGTGTTTGAAAGCAAACAAAATTCACCAGGTGCCGGAACCAGAGCTAACTGACCTGTTTAAGCCTCCCCCTCGACCACAGGAACAGGATGCGGACTCGGACGAAACTTCCACCCCCCTGGACAGCCCTGTATCTTCCCTCACCAGAAAGAAAACTGCCCCAGTAGCCTTACAGGCACCTCTTCGAGAGGCGGTGGCGCCTGATGGCGGGACGATGCTAATCAAGGTACCTTTTTCCACTACTGATTTAGGGGAATGGAAAAGGGTTGCAAAGGATTATAGGAGCGATCCGATCGGTGTAGCTAAACATTTTCAGTTTATTGTGAAACAACATAACCCTGATTGGAAGGACATACAATTATTATTAGACTATATGACTGAAACAGAAAAGCAATTGATTTTAAAAACAGCAGGGAGTTTGGCTGATGAATACTATAGGACTACAGGAGGGGATGTTAAGGAATATTTCCCTCTACAAGATCCAAAATGGGATGCGAACAGATCTGCAGAAATGGTAAAACTACAGGGGTATCAGGAGTGAATTTCGAGAGGAATGGAAAAGGCTATACCCAAAACCATAAACTGGTCGGCTCTATATGCAATTAAGCAAGGTCCCTCCGAGTCCCCATCTGAATTCCTGGATCGACTGAGGGATGCAATGCGCCGTAACACACCGCTGGATCCTGGATCCGAGGTAGGAATACAACAACTAGTCTCTCTGTTTTTGGGTCAGTCCACAGGGGACATTAGGCGCAAGCTCCAGAAGCTACGCACTACAGAAAGTAGAAATTTGGAGGTGTTGCTAGATGAAGCATGGAGAGTATTTAGTAACAGAGAAGAAGCATACAAACAGGTACAAAGGAGAACAGTGGCAGTTGTAAGGAAAAAAGAGGAAAGGAGACCTAGGCAAGAACCGCCTCGCTTAGAAAAAAATCAATGTGCACGATGCAAAAAGTTTGGTCATTGGAAAGGAGAATGCCCGATGAATAGGGGAAGAGGACGAAATTATCAGGCAAGGAAAGTGGTAGCTCATGTGAAAAAGGACTGACGGGAACCTGGGGAATCCACCCTAGCGGATCCACTGGTTATAATAAAGCTAGGGAAGGAACAACAAGAGGTAGAATTTTTAGTTGATACAGGGGCAACATACTCAGTTTTGAATCAAGCCTTGATGCCCCTGGAGAATGATTACATCATGATAAAGGGGGCAACTGGCCAAAGTGAAAAGGTGTATTTTTATAAACCTTTAAAATATAAACTGGGAAAACAATGGGGAATTCACAGATTTCTATATATGCCCGACTCTCCAAAGGCCCTATTGGGAAGAGACTTGCTAGAACAATTATGTGCAAAAATTATATTCGAAAAAGGAGAAATTTCTCTGAAAGTAAAAGATCAAGAATACATTCAAATCCTAAGTTTATTCTTAACCAGTCCTTCCATAAAAGGAGAAATTAGGGAGGAAGTCTTAAATCAGGTATACCCTGGGGTATGGGCTACCGATGTACCCGGAAGAGCAAAGAATGCATTACCTGTTGAAGTTAGACTTAAAAAGGGAAACCAACAACCAGTAAGGATTAAGCAATATCCCCTAAAGAGAGAAGATAGAGAAGGGATTCGGCCGATAATTGAAAAATTTTTACAATTCGGACTATTAAAAGAATGTGAGTCTAATTTTAACACACCCATATTACCAGTTCGTAAGCCTGACGGGTCGTATTGTGTAGTCCAGGATCTACGGGCCGTAAACAAGGTAACTGAGGATCTCTACCCCGTGGTGGCGAATCCATATACTCTGTTGACTACACTAACACCTGAATTAGCCTGGTTTACTGTTATAGACTTGAAAGATGCCTTCTTTTGCCTCCCTTTCCATGAAGCCAGCCAAAGATTGTTTGCATTTGAATGGGAAAACCCCAAAACTGGTCGCAAGACTCAACTCACCTGGACGGTGTTGCCACAAGGATTCAAAAATAGCCCTACGATTTTTGGCAATCAGCTTGCAAAGGACTTGGAATCATGGGAAATCCCGTCTGAAAAGGGAAAACTGCTACAATATGTGGATGATATCCTGATTGCCACCGAAACAGAGAACGATTGTATCACCTGGACGGTGAGTCTATTAAATTTCTTGGGGCTCCAAGGGTACCGGGTGTCTAAGAAGAAAGCCCAAGTAATACAGCGCAAAGTGATTTATTTAGGCTATGAAATCAGTGCTGGGGAAAGAACTTTGGGACAAGCCCGTAAAGAGGCAATCTGCCAAACCCAGAGACCTCGAACAGTGAAAGAGTTACGGACTTTCTTGGGAATGACTGGGTGGTGTCGGCTGTGGATTTATAATTATGGACTGCTTGTTAAACCATTATATGCCCTAATAACTACCAACCAGGGACACCTTGAATGGAACAACCAGGCCGTACGAGCCTTTGAGAAACTAAAGAAAGCCTTGATGTCAGCTCCAGCTTTGGGGCTCCCAGATGTGAGTAAGCCATTTCTCCTCTTTTCCTATGAAAAACAAGGGGTTGCACTGGGGATACTAGCACAGAATTTGGGTCCCGATCGACGAGCAGTTGCCTACTTTTCCAAACAGTTGGATACAACTGCGAAAGGCTGGCCTGGATGCTTGCGGGCAGTCGCAGCTGTAATACTAAACATACAAGAAGCCCGAAAATTCACTCTGGGTCAGAAAATGACTGTGCTGGTGTCCCATACAGTATCTGCAGTACTGGAAGCGAAGGGTGGACATTGGCTTTCTCAACAAAGATTTCTAAGATATCAGGCTATATTGGTAGAACAGGATGATGTAGAAATAACAGTCACTAACATTGCCAACCCAGCTTCCTTCCTAGAGGGAAACACAGGAGAACCAGTGCATCATGACTGCTTAGAAACCATTGAAGCAACATACGCAAGCCGACCAGATTTGAAAGACAGCCCCGTAGCAGACGGAGAGAACTGGTTCACAGACGGAAGCAGCTATGTCCTGAGTGGTAAAAGATACGCGGGATACGCTATTACCACTAGTCAGGAGATAATAGAATCAAAGCCTTTGCCCCTAAATACCTCGGCACAGAAAGCGGAGATAATCGCTCTAACCCGTGCCTTGTAATTGGCCCAAGGAAAAATTGTAAACATTTATACAGACTCAAGATATGCCTTCGGAGTTGTGCATGCACTTGGAGCAATCTGGAAAGAGAGAGGGTTATTGAGCTCTCAAGGGAAGAATATTAAACACGCAGAGGAAATTTTGAGACTGTTGGAGGCAGTACAACTCCCTGAGAAAGTGGCAATTATACACATCAAGGCACACCAGAAAGTGAGCTCGGAACTGGAAAGGGGAAATGAGCTGGCGGACAGAGAGGCAAAACAGGCAGCCAAGGTAAAGGTAAAAATAGAAGGGGCCTTAGTCCCTGACGGGCGAATCTCCCTAGAAGGTAAGCCAGAATATACAAAAGAAGATCAGAAGCTTATTGCAGATCTAGAAGGGTCATATAATAGAGAGGGGTGGGCTCTCACCCCACAAGGGAAACTAATCATTCCCTCCTATCTAACATGGTCTCTGATAAGGGAAGAACATAGAAAAAGGCATTGGGGGGCAGAGGCCCTATATAAACAACTAATCAAAGAAATCGTAGCTAGGAATTTATACACTACTGTAAGGCAAGTGACACAGCAGTGCGATCTCTGCCTCCAGACAAATCCCAAGAATACCCCCAAACCAGAAATGGGCCAAATTGGAACAGGTAATGGGCCTGGGCAACAGTGGCAGATCGATTTTTCAGAACTCCCAAGAAAAGGGGGGTATCGATATTTATTGGTATTAACTGACACCTTTTCAGGTTGGCCAGAGGCATTCCCTACCAGGACAGCCAAGGCTCGGGAGGTAACTAGAACATTAATACAAGAAATAATACCACGTTTTGGGGTTCCAGCAACCATATCTTCTGACAGAGGACCACATTTCATCTCCAAAGTAGTACAACAAATTAGCCGCCATTTGGGCATAGATTGGCAGCTTCATACCCCATATCGCCCTCAGTCGAGTGGCCAAGTAGAAAAAATGAACCATTTAATCAAACAGCAGATTGTGAAATTGGGACAGGAAACTAACTTGGCCTGGCCTCAGTCTCTTCCTTTGGCTCTTTTGCGCATACGAACTAGGCCAAGAGCAAAGGAAGGACTGAGCCCTTTTGAAATCTTGTATGGACGACCCTATAGAATACAGAAAGGGATGTCCACGCAAGTCGGGGATGAAATCATGACCTCCTACATGGTTGCTTTGGGGAAACAACTCAGGAAGGTTGAGAAATATGTGGTTGGGACTCGAAGCAGGGGTTTGGATGGGCCTGTACATAATATACAACCTGGAGACTATGTGTATGTAAAGTCTCTTGCAGAGAAAACTTTGGAGCCGCAGTGGGAAGGACCATTCCAAGTACTCCTCACCTCCTTCACAGCAATCAAAATCAAAGAACAGAATGCCTGGATCCATCATACCAGAGTGAAGAAGGCACACAAATCTCCATGGAAGGTCACGCAAGCCCAACCAGGAAAATTATTTTTTTCACGGTCATAATTATGATTTGGGGGTGGGAAAGCACTACTAGCCAGGATAATACTAAGCAGCTTTGGTCTCAGGCTTATATCAAATATACCGGATCCATGGGGAAATTGTCTGATCTGAGAGGCTTAAACCTATCTACCGTGGTCATACATGGAAGCCAGGTATACTTGAGAGGGGAATGGGAATGGGGTAACACTACAGAAATTCATCAACTCCAGGGGACTGTAGGAGAAGAAATCAAAGTGGGATGCCGAATGACTAATGGGACTACTACCCATAAAAAGGCATCCCAGATTAGTAATCGGAACATCTGTCCCATAGATGATACCACAGAAGCCTGTCCTCCAAGTAACATAACGGCCTGTACCGGAAGGGAATTAGAATGTTGGCATAACTTCACACTAATAAGAACCACTGAGGTGGTTTGTCTCTGGGCCAGAGATAACATTGGACTCTCATTTAAATTTAGGATAAATGCTGTGGCAAGGCCTGTTGCAACGGTCACACCGGTTACACCGGTCACACCGGTCACACCTCATGCACTCAAGCTCAAACCTAGAGTGTATGAAGTCGGGCCGTATGTAATAAGGAATACAGGACAACAACAAATGCTATTTAACCCGGATTGGTCCCTTAAACAAGTTAAATTGCAAATGCAGAACAATGTCTCAGAAATTCAACCGGCCTGTTCTCCTTTTTTGCAAACCTCTTACGAGGGGTGGACTACCTGGCTGCATAAAAGACGAATATCAAGAGACTTAACTGGTATTTTAGGTACAGGGTTAGGGGTCCTAAATAGCATTGACGCAGAAGTAATAATGAATAAATTGGCTGCCTCTACTACCGAGCTGACAAAATTACACCAGCCTTTACGATCTTCCCTATTGGCTCTGGGAACCCATCAGTGGCTACTGTCAAAAGTGTTACCTGATTGGGAAAGAATAAACAGAGGAGACCATGAGATAATCATGAATGCACTCGGTGGGCTCCAAAATAATGTTTCTCTAGCTCTCAGCTGTATTCAGGCACAATTGTGGATGCAATCAGTAACTGCTTCAGTCCTAAGAGAGGGTGAAGAGGGAATCTTCCCCACTGAAATTCGGAAAATAATTTGGGACAATGCAAATGACTTCGAAAAGAAACTTCAATCTTGGTGGAACTTAGTGAATTTTACTTATGATCCTGCTACAAACACAGTCAAAGCTTTTGTATTAACTATTAGCAAAGCTACAGTATATATGATCCACCCTATTATAGCGTTAGGACTGAATCACAACAAGACCCTACTTTACCCTTTTGAACATAGGGCATGGGCTCGAAAAACAGGGAATGAATGGCAGACTGTAGATTTAGAATCTTGCATTGTACGAGAACAACAAGGGTTCATTTGTGAGAATAATGCTATCGATACTCAAGATATTTGTCTTGACACTGATCAGAAAGTTTGTCATTTTGAAATTCGCCCCAATGCTGACCTTAAAACCATATTAATATACACTGGCAAAGGTTGCGTATGTTTGAGAACTACTTGTAGTTTTATATCTGTAGGGGACACGAAGGTAGACACTAAAAATCACTCAAATTTTTGCATTTGCAATTTTACTAAAATCATTGGATGTGACTTTAATTATATAGCTCCAGTCATATCCCATCAGATTCTTAGATCTAATTATACATTATTCCATGAATTGATACCTACATCCCTCGGGATGGATTTAGCTCGAACGAAGGAATTACTACAACATCACGATTTAACACGAATACTAGAAGAAGTTAAAAACAATGGAAAGGAGACCTTGATAACAGTGCATCATGACATAGACAAAATAAAAAAAGTTCTAAAGTGGGTAAAGAAGGATGGATAACACAAATGGTGGGAAATACTTTTCGGATGGTCGCCCACTGCTACAGGTATTCTTAATACCTTATGTCACCCTATTGTTGTTCTCCTAATTCTAGTTTTTATTAGTATTGCTTTATCTGCAATACTGTATGTTTTAAATTGGCGAATGATAAAACAAATAAGGCACTTGAGGTATGACTATCAGCACCGACAACAAATTGAAACAGGCAGAAATCTTATAAAGGACCTGGAGAAGAATGGGATAATATAAAGAAAATTAGTATAGGGTTTAGTATAGAGTAAAAGAATTTACTAACTTTTTAGAAAAGGGGGGACTGAGAGAAGGGATTAAGGAATTTTAGTAGTTGAATGATTAATAGTAGTTAGAAGATTGAATCAGTAGGTAGGGGCTTGATACTTTGTTCCTCACAAGGCCGGCTCAGCCTGATAAGGCCGACTTAGCTATGGTGTAAATTAACTGAGGCGCCTCACAAGGACAGCTCCTGATAAAGACTAAAAACTTGTCTCAAGAAGCCAGCTAAAACTGACCCTGCGGTATGGACAAAAGTAAGAAGACAACTGAGCCTGCGCAAGAACAAAAGGTTATTAGCGGTGACGAAGAGGAACTATCAGCCTTCATCCCCACGACCCCCGACGACCACCACTAGGAGGCAATGCGCAAGCGCAGATGGGAGGGGTCTATGGAAATGACTTCTTGGAACTCATTTTAATACAAAGCGGGGACAGGTCATGCATATGTATAGGCGTATTACGAAACTCTATGAATATGTAATGTTTTACTGTATATATTTATGGTAAGTGCCGCGTTGAGGCGCGCACGACTTTGGTGGGACTACCCCCCGTGCTGCCCAGCGCTGAATAAACATACCTACTTTACAATCTCATAGATTGTGGAGTCCGGTTTCCGCAAGTCAGGATGGCCCATAGACTAAGGGAATGATATCTGTGTGTGTATATGTATATATATATATATAAAGACAAGAAAGGTGGTGGTGATTAATTGGAATGTATTGGAAAATGTGAGACTTAGGCATGACGTAAATGGTATAGAATAAGGGGTGGATACTGTCCTGTTTTTGGCTGGGACAGAGTTAAATTTCTTCCTAGTGCTGTGTTTTGGATTTAGTATGAGAAGAATGTTAATAACACACTGATGTTTTCAGTTGTTGCTAAGTATCTTGTCAAGGACAACTACCCTCCAGGAAGCTACGAAGCTACTACCCTCCCAAGACTGGGAGGAGGGAACACAGCCAGGACAGCTAGCCCAGCTGGCCAATGGGGTATTCCATACCATGTGACGTCATGCTTAGTATATGAATGGTAGGCATGATCCAGGAAGTAGCGATCGCTACTTGCTTATCGGTCAGCGCAGGTGGTGAGCAATTGCATTGTGCATCACTCATTTTGTATATTCTACCATTATTATTATTTTCCCTTTTCTGTTTTATTAAACTGTCTTTATCTCAACCCATGAGTTTTTCTCACTCTTACCCTTCCGATTCTCTCCCCGTCCCACTGTGGTGGTGGGGGAGTGAGCGAGCGGCTGTGCGGTTTTTGGCTGCCTGCCAGATTAAACCACGACACACTTCAGCAACATTCAAAACTTTTCCTTTGTGTGCTCACTCTAATCCAACTCCAGATTCCTATTATCTGCCAACAAACCGTAGGCCTCACCTGTGAACCTGTCCTCAGTTGATGTTGACATCAACCCCATCCTGGCTTAGGCCAACCCTCTCGGAGAAGAGAATTTCACATTAATTACTTCCCACAGTAGCTATGTTGCTTGCAATCTCCCCGAAACTGAGAGGACATGGAAACATAACTTTCCTCTATGGGGCACTGTTACTCATGGGGCAGGACAATTTGTAGGACAGCTTTCTCTGCCTTACTACTGCTGCACTGAGTTATAAGAAACTGCTGAATAATCTTGCAGCCATGAAAAACTGGACAATGAAATGGCAAATTACATTTAAAACAGGTAACTATGAAGCAGTAGACATGGGTAAAAAAATCCCACCGGTTAAAAATTCAGCATCTGTCTTATGTGGCCATGCTAACTCCCCACTTGAATAGCCTCTCTTTGACTCAGCGCAGTACTTTCTGGAAGAGTCAGACTCACTTAAATAAAATGGCTTCAGCCTAACCGCCTTATGGGAATTATGAAAATACAGAAGGTATAACCCTCTGTTCTCACCATAATTTCTATCAGCACTGAATCCACTGTTGTTCAGTAGGTGAGCAGAGTCATTCATATCTGAGCCTGGCTGAATGTCCCCATCAGGAGTCAGCTGTGAAGTCCAAAAAGAGGAATTAAATCCAATCTGAAGAGCCATGTGCTTTAGTAAAGGCTTATGTATGTACACCTTGCATGCCCCTTCTCACCCTGCGTGTCATTGCCCAAGTGGTGCTGGCCTCAGCACATGCACCTGTATGAGGAACTCCAGCCCAAAGGCCACCCCACACTGGGACAAGACCTTGTGACTTGCTAGTTTTGGCCCCAGCATCAACATTTATCAGGATTAAGAAACAACATTTAGTTAATCTTACCCTTCTATTTCAGATAAAGTTGCTTTTGTATCAGAATAGTTTGGGGATATCAGCTTTTCTTTGCCAGTATGAAAATAAACATCCTGCCTTTTCCACCTCCATCTCTTAAATTTTAATACACAAAGGATAAGGAGTTTTAATCATTCTTCAGCTCTAAAATACCATTCAAGGACTAAACAATGCAGTCCTGATGTAGCAGGGGAAAAAAACAGGACTTCCACAATTTACAGGCAAGGGAACTGAGTCACAGAAATTGTGCAATTTTTTCCTCAGAAACATTAGTCTTGCCCTTAGTCGTCTTGAGTTTCAATGCATTTTGCTATAAATGCCCCACAATCCTATTAGAGGCCAGAAGTACTTAGACTTTCAAGCCCCCAAAATAGCCAAGTAATTGTAGTCATCAGATGCTTTAAAAGACCTATATTTTTAGATTTAGAGACATCTGCTAAAGAAGATACCCAGATGTGTCTAGTAGGTGTCATTTTTGTCCACTCTTGCTTTGTTTACTAAAGGTTAATAAGAGTAACAAGAAGGCATTTTCCTTGGAAAGTCAGAGGTATCGTTGCTTTCCTATGGAAATGGATGGTATTTGGGAGAAGAAACTGTGGCATGTGCAGAAATGATGGGTTTGACCAGAAATCTCTCCAGGCTGAACTGGAATGCTCAGGATCAGTTTGTTGCCCGGTCATTTCTGGACTGAACTAAAGACCTGGGCAGGCAAGTCCAGATTTTGCTCAAAGTCCAATTCTGCAGGGTTTGGCACTCTGAAATAAGGATTCTCCTCCCGTGATCCTGTCCTTTCCACCTCTACATATCCTCAGCCATGTTAAGTCTCAGCAAACCCTCTTGCTACCTTCCCCTGTACTGCTGGAGATATGAGACACACAGTCTGCCCAAGGGCACTTCTGGTGAACAATTTCTTACCTCCTCCCCCTGCTACACAGAAACCAGAAAGGACTGAAAGATGTGTTTCTTCCACAGAGGGAAGTTAGGCCATGGCTACTGGAATAGGAGTAAAACCAGTCAGGGATGGTTTCCTGTCTGGCAAATATGCCATTTCTGCATTGTGCAAACTTCTGGAGCAGGACTGCAAGCACCTACTCGCCCCCCCCCCACATGAGCCAACACTAGGTTGACAGCCCTGACAAGCAAAATCTGACATGGCTCACTGTGGCCAAGTGTAAGACATTTTATTAATTTTATAAAATTTTTAATAGTTTTTATTAATTGCCCACTTTGTCCCTGTACAGGGAACTTCCACCCCACAGGAGAGGGAGCTGAAGGAAACCTGTGCTTCCCCAGAGATAGTTTAGAGCAAAGCCTGGCATCGGTTGCCATCCAAACATTTTAGGCTGAGAGACTGCACCTTGGTTTGAGGTGCTGGAGCTCCAGCCAAACATGAGTTTCCTTTTGCCAGTTTGGCTAATGCAGTGGTAACCTCTGTGAGAGGGACAGGGCAGTGAGCAGAGCAGCCCTTGCTCCTCCCTGATCCTGAGCCCAGAGGGCCCCGAGGGAGAAGATACACAGACATGTGCTAAAGGACACCCACACGCACAGGAACTTCTCACTGGTTTCCCACAAGGCTCGCAGGTGGCATGAAGCCCAGATGCAAAATTAAATCAGTACCAGTAGCAGAGCTGCAGCCAGCTGTGCAAATGCCAGGGGAGCTGCACCCATTTGCTTCACGTGGGTGGCTGGGGCCAGAGACAGGGGCTTGGCTGTCACGTGGACCCTGCCAATGCACAGGTAACATGGATGTTCCTCTTCTCGGTCCCTGGCCTGAAAACACAACACCCTGCTTTAAACAGCACAGCTATGGAGACTTCACCCTGCTGCTGTGTATTCAAAATGACAAAAAAAGGCCATTTTTCATCCACTGTCCTTCCTACCCAGCATTCTAGTGAAGTCATCCCTAACCAAGCGAGCTGCAAACTACAACCACACATCTAAAATTTCCACTCAGGCACCTTCATGACTTTGAAGCAGAACTTGCACCAGCATTGCTTTCATGCAAAACAGAAACAGCCCCCACAGCTGTCTCCAGCTCCTCTACAAAGATATGGCATCAGAAGTGAAAATTTCATTTGATATTCCTGAATAACTGAAATGATTATTGTTATTAAAGACTATCTGACTAAAGTGAACCCCCTCTTCCATGAACCCACGTTAGCCATGAGCCATCAGTGCCATCAGTACCAGGCTCCAGAGAGGAACTTGCAAATGACAAATGCGCCGAGCTGCTCCCAGCCCTGCCCCGGCATGCCTGGGACTGCAGACTAGAGACTTGGGGAGCAGTCACAAAATATCATTTTGATAGACAACTAGTTTCTCTGGCCAAGAACTATCCCTAAACATATAATTATATTCTAAAATCTGTTTTTCAACTCCAAATAATTAGAGGCTGTTGTTGCTTCTTTCTTCTCTTGCAGAGATAACTTGCAGCTGTTTGCAAACAGCTGATATGAATTTTTGGTTGCCTGTCTAATAGCACAGTATTGTGCCTGCCTGCAAACTGGAGGAATTTATGCTACAGTGTGAATTTCAAACACATAATATCAAATTAGCTATTGGGAAATATTTCTGTGCATGGGTAAGCTGTGTGTGAAGGCCTCACACAGCCATACTGGAACTCAGTTTTCCAGGGTGGGATCTGGCCCCTCAAGTCGTGTTGCCCAGACTCTAAGAAACGTGCTAAGTTTCTGAAGGAACCTGCTGCTTTCTCATAACTGGCTCTTAGGCCCTTTCTTCCAGAGCACTCTTTCTCTAGGTAACTGCCATTAAGTGAAAGTGTGGACCCTGAGGGAGGCAAATGGGATCTCACCTTGAGATGATCATTGCTTCTTCAACCATCCAGCAATGATAAAGCAAGATAAGAGGCACTTAGTGAAATCCAGGTAAATGCAAGTGCTCCTTTTCAGCAGCTCATTCAGTAAGATAAACTTCAGCCACACAGATGAAGGTCGTCTTAATCAGACAATACTGATCTTTGATTACAACTGTCCTGGTTCCGGCTAGGACAGAGTTAACTTTCTTCCCAGTAGCTTGGGGGGGTGCTGTGTTTTGGGTTTAGTGTGAAAGGAGCGTTGATGGCCCATTGATGCTTTGGCTGTTGCTGGGTGATGCTTGCACCAGGGAGGGGGAGCACAGCCGGGGTGGTGGACCCAGCTGGCCAATGGGGTATTCTATACCATGTGACATCATGCTCAGTATAAAAACCAGGTGTGTGGGGGGGCTCGTCCCCTGTTCGTGACACGCGGTCGGCGGTCGGCGAGCAGTTGCGTTGTGCATCGCCTGCTTTGTGTATTCTGTTATTGTTGTTGTTCTCATTGTTATTATTACTGTTCTACTTTGTTTTATTTCCATTATTAAACTGTTTTTATCTCAACCCGGGAGTTTTCCTACTTGTGCCCTCCCGATTCTCTCCCCCATCCCACCGGAGGCGGGGGGGTGAGCGAGCGGCTGCGTGGGGTTTATTTGCTGGCTGGGGTTAAACCACGACAACAACACATAATAATGATGGAAAGGAACTGCTCAGCCCACTTTGCCGAAAGGGATCTGTTACCGTAGCTGGTCAGAGAAAATGGCATTATCTTACAGGCAAGTCACCACAATCATCCAGGGCTGAACTACAAGGTGAAGAAAAACTCAGACATCAACAACCACATTTAAATCAAAAGGATACCTGCAATGAAAAATATTTCAAGGTGAGGCCTGAGGTTTTTCACAAAATTATAAATAGAAAAGATTAGTGTACTGGGCTTTGGGGACCTTTCAATATATGTAGTTACAGAAGCGTGACATAAACAGGGTGACTGATTTCAGTGTGCTTTGAAGCAGGGACATTTTCAGGATTAAGCCTTTCAACCAGCAAGTAATGTCTGAAAACCTGCATTGTCACAGAGTTCAAGAATTTAGATATTTAATTTTTTTTCCAGCCTTGAAAGAGTTTGGGTTTTTTGTGGTTTTTGAATCAGTAACTTAGGGTTTGGTTTGTAAAATGAGGGTGACTTGATGCATGACCTGAGCAAAGCCGGATAATGGATGGGAATTTTACCGGGCTGAGGACTGCTTCAGCAGATGACTCATTGCTCTGCTGGGTGACTTCTGGGTGGCAGTGACGTGCCCACTCATGCGGAGCAATAAATTAGCCCTCTGTTGAAATGATGCAATACCCATTTTGTAGAAGGTTTCACAGTCGCCCCCTGAATTACCTCCTGCAAAGCCTTCATTTTCACAGGATTTTCTGAATGCTCAGGCTTTGGTTTCCATTAGTTTTCCTCTCTGCAGAACAGCTCTGTGTTTCCACTCCAAGAGCACCAGAACAGCTATTTTCCAGGAAGTAGCCTGGGAAAAGCTTCAGTAACAGCTTCCTGCACTGAGTTCCATGCATCACCCACAGGTTTTGCTTTATCAGCAGTAAGACGATGAGAGACCGTTCAGGTTTTGAGGTTTCTGTTACTGTTTCCATGGCCACTTGTCCCCAGCACATGAAAATATGTTGTACTTTTATCCTTTACCGTTTCTCCTGTATTTTCCTCTTTGCTCCTCTTCCTTTCCTCTTTCATCCCAAAGTGGCTTCAGAGGCTCTGGAAACTTCAAAACCTCCACTCCCCCCCCACATTGCCCCCTTCTTCCATTGCCTCTTTTGCACCTAAGGCCCCGGCACATCTAGATGGGCAGCGTAGCACTGCAGATGCAGCATGGCATAATCACAGGTTTCTCAGGATTGAACTGAAGAAACTCCTCAGAAAGCACCTGTCCTCCATTTCTCTTGGGGGCTAGAAAGGCGTTTTGGGGGACTACGCTCAAATAAAAGAGACCTTGTCTCCCTTTTTGCATTTGGAGACTATATGAAGGTGTCTAAATGAAGACTGTGTTTGGAAACTCGTTGCATATCCATCACATCTGTTTGTTGTTATACATCTACATCAGACACAGCAGTGCTGCTTCCCTTGAAATAGCTGTGTAAAGTCTGGGCATCTTCCTCTGAAAATCAAGCTGTTTTCTGTCTCTTGCTCATTCCCCTTTTTTAAAAGAAACCCTTTTATGTAAGCATGACTGATCATTATTATGGCCTTGCTAATACAAGGAAGGAAATTGGTAAAATGAGTTTTACCATGCAGAGGACAAAACACAGTATTTTAAAGCAGTTTCCAAAGTGCTCTTTACTCAGGCAGCACCTTTGCTGTCATGGATCAAACCATTCAACAGGGTCTCCACAATCATGAGGGCACCTTCTTCAAACACGGGGTCAAACATGGACCATGTGTCATTTCAGGTCCTCTTCGAGCAAACCTGAGTATCAGGCTTTTCAGGACACCTCAGTAAGCAATTAAATGAAATTCTGCCAAGAGCTGTCATCTGCAGGTTCCCTCATCCTGGGGCACAGTACAAACATTTTTTGCAGATATCTGTGCAGTCCTGCAATGCAAAATGCTGAGGTTTAAGAAGGAGGTATATAAATATGTTCTTTCTTCCAAAAAAAAGAAAAAAAAAAAGAAAAGAGAAAGAGAAAAGGAAAGGAAAGAAAAAAGGGGAAAAAAAAGGAAGAACAGAAAAAATCAAACCAGCCCTCTAGTGAAGTTTATTGATTGGGAGCTCACGAAACTGCAACACAGGGAGTCAAGCACCACTGAGAGTTCCTGTGATTATTTCACTTTCCTGTGGGCCGGAAACTTTCACCAACATGCAGTGAGTGGCAGAAGCCACCGCAGTGGGGGAATCTACTTCTCTGAGAAAGCAGCAGTGGTTAACACCCCACTCCTCTGGGCACGCACCCACACAGACATGGAGCAGGGGTAGCACCTTTTAGTGCATCTTCAATCCAATATTCCTCTTCCCAGAAATCAGGATGGGGATTTGAGGGCTCTGCAAACCAAGCTAATGGCAGAAGAGGAGGAGGTGTTGCAAGAGAGGCACATCTCTGACTGTGCTGCTGTGGTCATGCAGGTGACCCACTGGGGCAGCTCTTTGACGATACGCAGCAATATTTTAAGTCAAGGGGCCAGTATTAAGGAAAGGGGTAGCATTCAATTGATGCAAGTGTTAAATTGGGTAATTGGGTTTCTTAAATTGAGGCAACAAACAGGAAGATGATGTGTCCCATCCCCTGCTCACACGTTTGTCCCAGTGCCATGAGCCTGGCTCAGTCCCCAGCTCTGGGGGCCCTAGAAAAGAACTTAGGGAAGGGGTACAATTATTTATCTGATTATTAGGTCCTTCCCTGGGTGGCCTTTCCTTCAATCTTTGTCCTCTGCACCAATGGCTTGAAAAACAGCAACAACTTCCATATAGCTTTTGTACAACAAATGTCAAAGGAATAAAGGAAAGAGAAAATATTACCTATTGGGGATTTCCACTGAGGCTGTGGTTAGGCTAAACCTCCATGACACAATGGAGAGTAGAAAGGATCATCATTAAACAAAAAGTGACCTTCCAGTGCACTATCTAGCAATTTAATCATCAGCAGAGCATCTGACCCCAAATAACAAGAAGTAGCTACTTCTCTAGTCTCTACAGGAGGGAGAGGGGCAAAGATTTTGAATCTCATAAGGGGTCCTTGGAGGTTTTTTTGCTTTTTCCCTTTATCTTCCCAGTTTTTGCATTTTTAGTCTCTTTGAATCATAGAATCATAGAATTATTAAGGTTGGAAAAGACCTCTAAGATCATCGAGTCCAACCGTCAACCCAACACTACCATGCCCACTAAACCATGTCCCTAAGCACCTCATCTACACGTCTTTTAAATACTTCCAGGGATGGTGACTCAACCACTTCCCTGGGCAGCCTGTTCCAAGGCTTGACCACTCTTTCAGTAAAGAAATTTTTCCTAATGTCCAATCTAAACCTCCCTTGGCGCAACTTGAGGCCATTTCCTCTCGTCCTATCGCTAGTTACTTGGCAGAAGAGACCAACACCCACCTCGCTACAACCTCCTTTCAGGTAGTTGTAGAGCGCAATGAGGTCTCCCCTCAGCCTCCTCTTCTCCAGGCTAAACAGTCCCAGTTCCCTCAGCCGCTCCTCATAAGACTTGTGCTCCAGGCCCTTCACCAGCTTCGTTGACCTTCTCTAGACGCACTCCAGCACCTCAATGTCCTTCTTGTAGTGAGGGGCCCAAAACGGAACACAGTATTCGAGGTGCGGCCTCACCAGTGCCGAGTACAGGGGCACGATCACCTCCCTGCTCCTGCTGGCCACACTATTTCTGATACAGGCCAGGATGCCATTGGCCTTCTTGGCCACCTGGGCACAAGAAGAGAACATAGTTTAACGGTCTTAGTTGAGTGCAGCTTTCCTCATGATCCTATTCATCTCTATGCTTTATCACCTAGAAATTAGTAAACATTTTCACTGCTCTAAAACTTCTAAACTTTATCCTTTTAAAAGGACCCCTTCACCCCATCCCTAACATTGTCAACATCTGCAACATTGTCGTGGTTTAACCTGGCAGGCAGCCAAATACCACGCAGCCGCTCACTCACTCCCCCCACCCCCAGCGGGACGGGGAGAGAATCGGAAGGGTAAGAGTGAGAAAAACTCGTGGGTTGAGATAAAGACAGTTTAATAGAACAGGGAAAAAAAGGGAAAATAATAATGATAATGATAAAATATACAAAATGAGTGATGCACAATGCAATTGCTCACCACCCGCGCTGACCGATAACCAAGTAGCGATCGGTACTTCCTGGATCACGCCTACCGTTCATATACTGAGCATGACGTCACATGGTATGGAATACCCCATTGGCCAGCTGGGCTGGCTGTCCTGATTATGTTCCCTCCCATCTTGTGTACCTAGCTCAGTCAGTAGGCATGGGAGCTCTCCTTGGACTAGGAGGGCACTTAGCAACAACTGAAAACATCAGTGTGTTATCAACATTCTCCTCACACTAAATCCAAAACACAGCACTAGGAAGAAATTTAACCCTATCCCAGCCGAAACCAGGACAAACATCCTGGGCTAGTCTATACCTAGAAGCAAGAATTCCTGATAATTCTCTGATAAACAATCAGAGAAACACTGTAAAAATGAATTGTAGCGAGGCCTCCTATCCTCTTCCCTATACCAGAGATTACTGAACTGTGGAAACATCAATTAAGCCTAAAGCAAAGAGGCGTGAAAATAGATTTTAATCATGCTGGCTATTGGCTGAAGCACATTTTAAACATGTAGTTTGAAGTTGTTCCATTTCCTCTGTTTCAGTAAATATAAGATGTGTTGTCGTGGTTTAACCCCAGCCAGCAAAAATAAACCCCACGCAGCCGCTCGATCACCCCCCTCACTCCGGTGGGATGGGGGAGAGAATCAGGAGGGCACAAGTGGGAAAGCTCCCAGGTTGAGATAAAAACAGTTTAATAATTGAAATAAAACTAAGTAGAACAATAATAATAACAATGAGAACAACAACAATAACAGAATACACAAAGCAGACAATGCACAACGCAACTGCTCACCGACCGCGTGTCACGAACGGGGGGCGAGCCCCCCCACACCCCTGGTTTTTATACTGAGCATGATGTCACATGGTATAGAATACCCCATTGGCCAGCTGGGTCCACCACCCCGGCTGTGCTCCCCCCTCCGGGTGCAAGCATCATCCAGCAACAGCCAAAGCATCAATGGGCCATGAACGCTCCTTTCACACTAAACCCAAAACACAGCGCACACCCCCCAAGCTACTGGGAAGAAAGTTAACCCTGTCCCAGCCGGAACCAGGACAACCACCTAACCAGGATGAAGAGGCAGATGAAGCATTCTACAAGAGGCTGGCAGAAGTCTCACAATCGCTAGCCCTTGTTCTCGTGGGGGACTTCAACTTTCCAGACGTCTGCTGGAAATACAACATGGCAGGGTGGAAACAGTCTAGGAGGTTCCTGGAGTGTGTGGAAGATAACTTCCTGACACAGCTGGTAAGTGAGCCTACCAGGGGAGGTGCCTCGCTTGACCTGCTGTTTACAAACAGAGAAGGACTGGTGGGAGATGTGGTGGTCGGAGGCCGGCTTGGACTTAGTGACCATGAAATGATAAAATTCTCAATTCTTGGAGAAGTAAGGAGGGGGGTCAGCAAAACCGCTACCATGGACTTCCGGAGGGCAGACTTTGGCCTGCTCAGGATGTTGTCCGAAAAGCGGATTTGTGCCCGGCATGCAAGTAACCAATTCCACACGCTCAGGAGAGATAGTGTTTTATTCAGGCCTGGGTGCTCGGTGGACTTGCCACAAATCAAGCACACCTGGTCTAATCACCTTTCTGTTTATATCCATGCTTCTCATACATATTTTAAGTTTCTCTTTTACATATTCATTGCATTTCTGAGAACTAATTATAATATTGCATCATCCTAGACACATGCGCACTAAAGCCTTTAGGGTCTCCTTGTGGGTCCCTGGTGGTCTCTGGTGGTTGGCAGGGTAGTGAACTCTTCGTGAACCTGTTCCTTTCTTTCCTTATAAGGTCGAGGTTTGTCTCCAAGCCATGTCTGGACCATGTTTGTTTATGGTTCTCTTTTCCAAGGTTACTCTTCACTAGAGTCTAACAATGCTTCCAGGACACACAATTTAGACTAGCTACAATTCTACACACCTGCAAACACAACACCTGCTAGTTACCTAACTTCTAAGCAACAAGTCCTCATTGTTTAGAATTACAGAAGCAAGCAGTATGGAATAGTAGATACTGTACCTACTGCATCAAGGACACTGGTTGAGAGAGTCCCTTGGAAGACAGTCCTGAAGGGCAAAGGGGTCCAGGAAGGCTGGACACTCTTCAAGAAGGAAGTCTTAAAGGCGCAGGAGCAGGCTGTCCCCATGTGCCATAAGAAGAACGGGAGGGGAAGACGACCAGCCTGGCTGAATGGGGAGCTCTGGCTGGGACTCAGGAAAAAAAGGAGAGTTTATCACTTGTGGAAGAAGGGGCAGGCAACTCAAGAAGAGTACAGGGATCTCGTTAGGTCGTGCAGAGAGGAAATTAGAAAGGCAAAAGCCCAGCTAGAACTCAACCTGGCCACTGTCGTGAGAGACAACAAAAAATGCTTTTACAAGTATATTAATGACAAAAGGAGAGTCAAGGAGAATCTCCATCCTCTATTGGATGCGGGGGGGAACGTTGCCACCGAGGATGAGGATAAGGCTGAGGTACTTAATGCCTTCTTTGCCTCAGTCTTTAGTAGTCAGACCAGTTATCCTCAGGGTACTCAGCCCCCTGAGCTGGAAGACAGGGACGGCGAGCAGGATAAACCCCCCATAATCCAAGAGGAAGCAGTTAACGACCTGCTACGCCATCTGGACGTTCACAAGTCTATGGGGCCGGATGGGATCCACCCGAGGGTACTGAGGGAGCTGGCGGAGGAGCTTGCCAAGCAACTCTCCATCATTTACCAGCAGTCCTGGTTAACAGGGGAGGTCCCGGACGACTGGAGGCTTGCCAATGTGACGCCCATCTACAAGAAGGGCCGGAAGGAGGATCCAGGGAACTACAGGCCGGTCAGCCTGACCTCGGTGCCGGGGAAGGTTATGGAGCGGTTCATCTTGAGGGTGCTCACAAGGCATGTCCGGGACAACCAGGGGATCAGGCCCAGCCAGCACGGGTTCATGGAAGGCAGGTCCTGCTTGACCAACCTGATCTCCTTCTATGACCAGGTGACCCACCTAGTGGATGAGGGAAAGGCTGTGGATGTGGTCTACCTGGACTTCAGTAAAGCCTTTGACACTGTCTCCCACGGCATTCTCCTAGAGAAGCTGGCGGCTCACGGCCTAGACAGGTACACTCTTTGCTGGGTAAAAAACTGGCTGGACGGCCGAGCCCAGAGAGTTGTGGTCAACGGAGTTAAATCCAGTTGGCGGCCGGTCACAAGCGGTGTTCCCCAGGGCTCAGTTTTGGGGCTGGTCTTGTTCAATATCTTTATCAACAATCTGGATGAGGGGATCAAGTGCACCCTCGGTAAGTTTGCAGACGACACCAAGTTGGGCGGGAGTGTTGATCTGCTGGAGGGTAGGAAGGCTCTGCAGAGGGACCTGGACAGGCTGGATCGATGGGCCGAGGCCAACTGTATGAGGTTCAACAAGGCCAAGTGCCGGGTCCTGCACTTCGGCCACAACAACCCCAGGCATTGCTACAGGCTTGGGGAAGAGTGGCTGGAAAGCTGCCCAGAGGAAAAGGACCTGGGGGTGCTGGTTGACAGCCGGCTGAACATGAGCCGGCAGTGTGCCCAGGTGGCCAAGAAGGCCAACGGCATCCTGGCCTGTATCAGAAATAGTGTGGCCAGCAGGAGTAGGGAGGTGATCGTGCCCCTGTACTTGGCACTGGTGAGGCCGCACCTCGAATACTGTGTTCAGTTCTGGGCCCCTCACTACAAGAAGGACATGGAGGTGCTGGAGCGTGTCCAGAGGAGGGCAACGAAGCTGGTGAAGGGCCTGGAGCACAAGTCTTATGAGGAGCAGCTGAGGGAACTGGGGTTGTTTAGCCTGGAGAAGAGGAGGCTGAGGGGAGACCTCATCGCGCTCTACAACTACCTGAAAGGAGGTTGTAGCGAGGTGGGCGTTGGTCTCTTCTCCCAAGTAACTAGCGATAGGACGAGAGGAAATGGCCTCAAGTTGCGCCAAGGGAGGTTTAGATCGGACATTAGGAGAAATTTCTTTACTGAAAGAGTGGTCAGACCTTGGAACAGGCTGCCCAGGGAAGTGGTTGAGTCACCATCCCTGGAAGTATTTAAAAGACGTGTAGATGAGGTGCTTAGGGACATGGTTTAGTGGGCATGGTAGTGTTGGGTTGACGGTTGGACTCAATGATCTTAGAGGTCTTTTCCAACCTTAATGATTTTATGTTTCTAACCAACTACTACTTGGTCCAAAGGTTAGCCAAAACCTGCCACTAAGTGTTGGCTTGCAATCTCTGTGCATAGACATGAATGAATTTGGGCTCTGAGCATGGGATTGGGACAACCCCCAGGTAGTGTAGATCTGGCCTTCAAAACTGCATTGCTTAAACTGTGTTAGAGGACATTTTGTCTCTCTGCTCTGCAGTGCCAAGGCTTTCTGGTTTTGTCTGTGTTTTGCTGTTTGCCTTAGCATGGCATTGCTCACTCAGGCTGACAACCTGACTTTGCTGTCCACACATGAGATGTTGGAGAAAGTTAGCCAGACTAGGCCGCGGTGGGAAAATTCTGAGTCATGCTGACAAGGGAGAAAAGAAAGTCATGCTGACCTTGCTCTGTGCAGATAAGCAACTTTGAGAAAGTACAGTATAAGAAAAACAGGATGGAACCCGGACCACGTAGCAGTAACCGAAAGTAGGAGGAATATGATAATGTAATTTTTAGAGCTAAGCCAATGATTGTGAGACAAGTATGCATAAGGTAGAACTCAGTGTATAAATATGTGTAGGGTTTTACAATAAAGTTGAAGCTGGCCTTATCACTCACATTGAGTCGACTGCCTGCCTTCCCTCGCTCGTCGCAAGTGGCGCCCGAACAGGGACCCCCCATCCCTGTTTTTCACCGGACAGCGAGATCGGAGAAGCACTGGTAGCAGCGACCAGGGAGCAGAAGATCAGTAGACGCTGTCGCGGCGTGCCTGATCCGTGCTTGAACCCAGGACGATTAAAAGGGGTTCGCCGTCCGATAGAAGGCTACCCGTGGGAAAAGGCTGCAAACGACCGGATAATTAAGAGGGTCAAGAGAAGCGCGCAATGGAAGTAGAGGTAGCCTTCGATATTTTAAAACGCTTTTTAGAAGAGTGGGGAGTAAGCCAATTAAAAGACCTGGCTGGTTTAATTGCGTTAGGGAAAGCGAAAGGGTTTTTTAAAGACCCTGAAAGTATGTTTGAAGTAGACGAGTGGCGTTTTTATGGAGATTGTTTGTGGGATCTAGTAATCGATGATGATAAATCAGCAAAAAAATTAATGAAATCTTGGAGAGATGTTATTAATTGCATAAAAAGATATAAAACTGAAAGGCGAATAGCTACAGCCGCCTCCGATCGGCTTGAGCAGTCCGATCCTGCCGCTGGACGTCTCACAGCAGGGGGTGACTACTTTTCACCTCCGCCTTCGGGAATTCCTGTTCCCGTCGTTCGCCGACCCTCTCGTCCCCCTCCTGATCCACCGACAGAAAGGGCTTGTCCCTCCGCACCGCCGGGGGAAAGGGAGGGGGAGAGGGAGGGTCCAAGTGAAAATGAGAGGGTAGACAGTAGCGGACAGGAGACTGCTCAAGCTGAAAGTCTTCTAAAGGTCCCACCCCCACCCCCCCACCCCTCACCCCCCCCACCCCCCCACCCCCACCCCCCCCACCCCCCCCCGTCCCAAGCTCATCAACAGCCGCGTTTAGTGCGGGTTAGTTGGGACAAAATAGCACGAGAAGCTGTTGAACAAAAGATTTTGATTTATTAGATCAAATTAGCCCTCAAGCCTTCCCGGTAATCTACCAGGTAGATAACGCGGGGGCTATGACTGGGGTGCATCAGGCCCTAGATTGGAAAATGTTAAATCAATTGCGAAACACAGTTAATGAGTCGGGAGTGCATAGTGAGCCTGCAAGGCAAATGCTAAACTATATCTGGGGTAGCGGAATGCTATGTCCAGAAGATATTAAGAACATAATGAGGCTTATTTTGAAGCAATCACAACAATTACTTTGGCAAGCTCACTGGCAAAGACTTTGTGAAATATCTGCGCACTTGCCCCGAGCCCCAAATGATCATTTAGCTGGAGTAACTGTAGAACAACTAATGGGTATGGGTCCTTTTGCCTCTGTAGAAATGCAGATGCAAACTGGCCCAGACGTGTTGTTAGAATCTATGAAATTAGCACGAGAAGCCTTGCAGAAAGTTAAAACTACACCAGCTCCTCCCTCATATATGTCAATTAAACAAGGAAGAGAGGAGCCTTTTGCGTCTTTTGTAGATAGAGTCACAGACGCTATTGACCGCGCAGATATGGCAGATTTTATGAAAGGACCTTTGCTGAGACAGTGTGTATTAGAGACTTGTAATACTTATACGAAGGACATCCTTGTCACCTTACCCTTAGACGCCACCATAGAAGTCATGTTAGAGCGAATGAGTAGAGTTCCTGTAGGAGCTCAAGCCATGTTAGTTGAAACAATCAGAGAACTAGGGGAAAAATTAGTCAAGGCGCAGGGACAGGCGTTTGCAGCTCTTGCCCCACTGAAGCCTCCGGATGCCCACCAAAGTAAGACGACTGGCCGACGAGAGTATAAGTGCTTCCGATGTGGCTACCCAGGACATCTGCGTCGACAATGTCGGGAGCTGCCAGAACTGTCAAATGAATAATCATAATACTACGGTCTGCCGGCGTTCGGGAAACGGGAAACCGAGCGCCAAGAGCCGCAGCGCGCCGACACCAATCGCGGCTCCGGTCACCTTCAGGCCAACGGCAGCCCCCAACCAAACGACAGTGCAGAGATACCAGACGCCATTGCCCAGCTTCGACCAGCAACCCAACTTCGACCAGCAACCAGGACACAGGGGGAGCCTCGGACTGGATCTGGCAACAGCAGTAGATGTCACGCTAATTGACGACCGGCCGCGAAAAATTGCTACAGGAATTAAAGGGCCCATAGTTATCAATGGACAATCTCATGGAGCGTTGTTGTTGGGGCGATCATCCAGTGGTCTCCAAGGACTTTTTATATTACCAGGACTTATCGATTGTGATTCAAAAACTCAGTACCCACATCGTTGACCGAGCAGTGGATCGTATTGACCCTGACTTACCTGTGGACTTAACCGTTTTGCACGGCCCCACACATTTTATTGGTGCACTCACGCAGTGCAAAAAGAAAAAGGGGGAGACTGTGAGAGTATTAGAATGGATATTTACCGGAATGCAACCAAAGACTACAATTCAAGATAACGACACGTTTGATTGGAATGTGCTAGATTGAATTTATAGCTGTTACTGCTGTTTAGCTATTAATTCGCAGGCTCTTGTGCTTGCCATGGGGCTTGCTTGCCTTAATGTGTATTAGAGTCTTGTGCTCGTTAGTGGCTGCTTTTTTGCTCTCGCTGCTTGCTGTACTGCTGCACTGCTGATCGTCTTACTGTGCTGTGCCTGGGAACATTCTGATAACAGCAATGGGGATGCGCCTGGGCCGGCAGATGGCCAGGGCATCGCTGCTGCTTCTGTGCTGCTGTGTTGGACAGGCTGGAACTGCAGCGTGAACTCGAATCAAAGGGACTGTGACCTGTGGCTGAGTCCATGCGGGACAGGACGCCCCGAGGCGTCTGTGACTGTGGATAAGCCCATGCCCAAGCAGCAGGAACCACCTGAACCAACGGAGGACAAACTTTACAAGAAGCAGCGCAAGTGCAGCAGTGACCCGACCTGAGCCGGCTTTGGTGCCCAGTAACTCCACGCAACGCACCACCTCTGCTGACCTGAGTGACCACCGTAACAGATGGAGCCCAAAATCATGGACTAAATGAACGCAGTGGACATTTTGTGTACATTTATGGATATTTTATGGACATTTTACAGGGGATTGTGCGGGCCTGTCCTACGTGTAGCCACCATGGGCCTGGTCTCGGAATCGGCGTGAATCCCAGGGGACTCGAGGCCAGAGAATTGTGGCAAGTGGATGTGACTCACGTTGCTGACTTTGGCAGACTGAGATATATACGTGTTACAATTGACACCTATAGCAAATTTATATGGGCCACGGCACAAACAGGAGAACGAGCACTCCACGTAATGCGACATTTGACTAGTTGTTTTGCAGTTATGGGAGTGCCACAAACGATAAAAACTGACAATGGCCCTGCATACACAAGCGCCAAAGTGAAACGTTTTTTCCAAACATGGGGAGTGCGACATACTACTGGTATTCCGCACTCACCCATGGGACAAGTTATCATTGAAAGGGCGCATCAAACGCTGAAACAATATTTGCAAAAATTTAGGGAAATCTCAGATGTACAAGAAAGACTTGTTAAGACTCTTTTTGTGCTAAA
Source organism: Calonectris borealis (assembly GCF_964195595.1). NCBI lineage: Eukaryota > Metazoa > Chordata > Aves > Procellariiformes > Procellariidae > Calonectris > Calonectris borealis. The sequence goes on along the minus strand of NC_134351.1, from coordinate 37,570,444 downwards.
TCATTTATGTATTTTTGCAGATCAGAAAGAGCCACCAGCATGGGTGCATGGTTATCCTAAAGAAAATAAGGATGACAAGCCAGTTTTCGTTATGTATAGAGATCCAGCAACCGGACTGTGGAAAGGTCCAGCAGAAGTGAAGTATATGGGTAGAGGTTATATGTGTGTACTTACTCCCACAGGGCCGAAGTGGATTCCAAGCCGCTGGACCAAAGCTGCTGTTGCTGATGATGATCAATGTAGCTCTGCCCGTACTGGTCCCAGCGATGCCGTTGCCCAGCCGTGCGAACTTATGGGTGGCGTAGGCGAATAAAACTGGGACGACAGACTTTTGCCTGAGTTCAGCTATGGCAACTGAGCCCTTTAAAACATGTCTGATAGGCTTTCCTGAAATTATTGCCAGAGATTTTGATAATTGGACGTCTGTAACAGTTAATTGTATAAATGTTACTGTAGCAAATTGCTCGGTACAACTAATAAGAGCCCTAAATCACACTCTCCCTTGGGACCCCCAAGAAATTGACCTTTTGGGGTCAGAAAAAATTGGAAATGCAACTGATAATGTTACTACTCAGACATGTTTTGTGTTTGGCAGCTTTAGCCGCTTTGCCGCACAGGCCCAGACCTTTCAGTCATTGATCGGCATAAGCAGCCGCACTGATGATAACAACCCTTTTGTTAATACCACCGGTTGGACTGTTGTTTCACCTTTTACGAAAGGATTCGAAATAGGCCAATATTGTGGGAATTATAACGCTTCCAAAACACTCAGTGCCTATGGACGGAGTATGAAGGGAACCAATAACTCTTTGTGGAACAATGATACGGCCAAAGCTCTTCCCCCCGGATATTTTTTGATCTGTGGGGATCGAGCATGGCCTGGCATTCCAAAGAACGCCTTTGGAGGGCCTTGTTATGTAGGTAAATTAACTCTGCTCACAGTTAGCCGACAAAGTTGGCTTAATATAACTACAGTAGCGACAAATCGACACAAAAGGTCTATACATCAATTGCAGGCAGATTGTAACGACAATATAGAATTATGGTCAACCACAGCCAATGTATTTGCTTCCCTAGTGCCTAACATAGGCACTACGCAAGCGCTGGCTTGGTATTTTATTAACAATTATAGTTATAGTAAAAATAGCATATCACTGTATTTTAAATAATGTTGTAAAAATGAACCACAATGTATTGGTGGTCCAAAAAGAAAAAGGGGGAATTGTTGGAGAAAGTTAGCCAGACTAGGCCGCGGTGGGAAAATTCTGAGTCATGCTGAGAAGGGAGAAAAGAAAGTCATGCTGACCTTGCTCTGTGCAGATAAGCAACTTTGAGAAAGTACAGTATAAGAAAAACAGGATGGAACCCGGACCACGTAGCAGTAACCGAAAGTAGGAGGAATATGATAATGTAATTTTTAGAGCTAAGCCAATGATTGTGAGACAAGTATGCATAAGGTAGAACTTAGTGTATAAATATGTGTAGGGTTTTACAATAAAGTTGAAGCTGGCCTTATCACTCACATTGAGTCGACTGCCTGCCTTCCCTCGCTCGTCGCAATGAGAAATCCTACGTATCTCTAAGTAGTTGTGATGGGACTTCATCAGTGTGGCTCTTATGCATGTTATGCAGATTCAGTGTTCGTTTTCCCCAGTGGCTGCAGATAATTTGGATAATTGGCCAGAAAAGGGGGAGGAATATGCATGTACTAGCCATAAACAAGGGTAAGTACAACTGAAGGCATGAAGGTCTGTGAGCTCTTTTAACGTAGTCCTCTCCTGCGAATTACAAACCAGTGGAAAAATCTTTCCAATTGCGGGCTTTCGTTAGAGTAATGCACAGCCATAGCTACTCCCAACATGCTGTTTTAGCTATTTAAAATAACTCACAGACTTGACAGTCTGTGGCATATATCCAGTTAAAAGTCAACCCGATTCTCCTTTGGTAGAAGTCTGAGTAGGAGCTTTGCCATTGATTTCCGGAAGGGAAGAAACCAGCCCTGGTGTTTGTCACCTTGTTAGTAACATACTACCCATGTCACTTCTCACTGGAAACATTCAAGAAATCTCTTTGTTACAAACACGGCCTGAAGTGGGGCCACAAGGTCCAAGCACTGGTGCCGTGAAGACCACAGCTTGCCAGCTACTCATGTAACTGTCTGTAGATCAGCACGTAGCAGAAAGCGACACATTTCTCATGAAAACTCTGGATTGGGACAACCTGGAATGTACAGTGCAGTGATTACAGCTGGGCCAGGAGGATTGACAGCAATATATATAATTCATCACCAGAGTGCCTACTTTGGAAGTAAAAGGATTTCATGTCAGGAAAGGCATGCTTGCCACTCGATATTTTAGTTGTGAAGGGCTAACTGGAACTTTGGCAGCATCTGGATGTTAGATATACCACGGGCTTTGTCAGCACAAGTTAGAGTTGCACAACACATGGTGAATGTCCAAATTATTTTACTGAGATTGGTAAAGACACGCAGTAAGTCAGGAGCGACTGAAGAATAAACACGTATGAACTACTTTACCAATTTGTTGTGCTATTAATGATTACCCGTCCTTCATTACGGAACAGCACAAGTAGCAGAGCTGGCATATCTAACCATTAGCTAATGAACGCATTCACTTCTGTTCAGACTGAATTGCTACTGGGAGAAGGTACTGTTATAGTTATACATTAATCGTGTGCACTGTGGAGCAGCTGATGCCATCAGTCCCTGGAGCGGGAGCCCTGCCTACATCAAAGGTAGGATGCTGTACCAGGCGATTGTCACCTCGGCTCCAAACCAGTGCTGCTGTGGGCAAAGAGGCACCGATGCCAACTGAGGCAGAGCCACGAGGAGGCAGGGGCAGGAGCGCAGGCAGGTGGGAGGGAGATGTCAGGGATGGGTGGGTGGAAAGACAGAGAGGAAAAAGGCTTGGAGGAGGAGGTGGCAGCAAGCCTGGGAATGAATGGCTTAGAGACCAGGGTTGTCTTGTACAAACTAAACATCTAAGAGAAGTTGTGAGACTTCAGTGGCTAACAAGAGGTGTTGGACAGACACTCCTCAAGCATTTCTTTTCCTCTGGGGGAGGCAGTTGGCTGGTGATGGGACTGACTTCAGCTGATGGACACTCTCTAAAATCAGGGCAGGTACTGAATAAACAGAGGAGCCCCTCTGAGCTGCTCCTTGGCTGCTCTTTAGTACTGGCCTGAGACCTGGAAGAGGATCTGGAGGGATCCCTCACCAAAACAGGCAGAGGACGCCAGGGCAGCAAGGCCATGCTGATGCATCGCTCAGCTGGTTTCTGTGCTGTGCCTGCTCACACCACGTCTGACAGCCTGTTTGCTTGTACGGGCCACTCAGCTTGGAAATGCCTTATCCCAAGTGTAATATTTCACACACATTTTTGTAATTCATTGAAACCCCCTTTGCTCTCGTGGCAACTAGCTGCCTAGATGTATTTAATCCAAAAATAAGTGTTCTAGATTATAAATAGCTCCTACACACACTAGGAATGTATTCCAAGGAAATATTTGGATGCGTTGCCTGAAGGAAGAGCCAGTAAGGAAAGGCAACTTAGTTCATCTAAGTGCCAAGGTATGCACTGCTAATTTCCCTTGTTGTTTGGTAGAAATGAGTTGTTGTCAGGATTGTTCCCTTGTTCACTCTTTTTCTCTGACCATTACTTTTTAGGCAGGAAAATAGTTGACCTAACTTTGGTAAGTAATAGCTGCAGAGTCATAATATAAAAACATCTCATTTTCTGGAGTATTGAAATCACCCTCACCTGTTTGAGAAATCAAAGTAAATATTGTTCAACAGATACTTGTTTTCTCTGTATGTCTTTTTTTGTTGTTTTGTTTTGTTTTGCTGAAGCATAGACCTGGAAAAGCTATTACTTGATTCATAGCAAAAGGGAAATAGTGTTTGCTGGCTGCGAAGGACCATTTGGAATTACAAGAACAAAGTAACTTAATTCTCCAGTGTTTTGGTCCTTCCAGAGCTCTGCTGGAGATGCTGAACATTGTTAAGCGCTTTAATAGAGCTGATTGACTTCTTATTTTGTCTTTCACAAGTACTTGGATCCCCATTATCACAGCATCCTGAGGTCTTAAAGACCTCACTCCCTGTTGCCTTGAAGACACCTGGAAGATGTACATTAATCACCAGGCACTGTCAGTCCCCTGTGGGGTCTGATAGAGGGGGGCATGAAGAGACTGAGGTCCAGATCCTAAAAGGTCTTGGCATGTCTAATGCCTGCTGTTTTCCCTGGCAATGTGGAGCCTCTGTGGCTTTGGGGGTCTGCACCCAAGTGACTCACCCACTGGCTATGAGGAAGCAGATACCTGAACCCAGATCTCTCCGTTCCTGAGGCCATATGGAGAACTGCACCCCATGCATTCAATGTTGCTGGTGAGCCCCTCTGCTGAAACACATGAACTATTTGCTTTCATTTTATAATGGTCACTAAGTGCCACCCAAGCTGTGAACATCACTACTGGAAACTCATAGTGATCAGTGAGGGCGGCACTGATAACAACAGGGCTGCTCAGCAAGGCCTCCATATCCAAAGAGCTGCAGGGGAAAGAAGGATGTCTGTTTTCAGCTTGCGTTCACAGTTGTGCCCAATGCATATGCCTGCAAAAGGCAACACAGAAAGTATCAAAGCCAGGCTTGGGGCAGGGGCAAGCCCTTCACAGCTGCTGCTAACCTGCTGCAGACTCTTGCTGTGTCCCATTTGCACACTGGGCAGCGAAGGTCAGACAGGAGACCATGAGTTTTCAGTTACCTGTGTTTTGAACTAGCACAGCCACTCTCCTGAGTTGCTATCACATCTTTGGATTGCAATGTAGATACGTGGATGTAGAGTGGGAACAGAACTGTGGGTTTCATCTCCAGAAATACCCTTCTCATTCATTTAATCTAACAGTTGCTATAAAGTTGTGTAGTTGGTACAGATGACAACAGGAGTACAAGCCAGATGAAAAAAAGCAGCATTGGTGCTTGGATGAGTGTATAAGGAATTAGTGTGGTGAGTTCTGAAAGATCTTCTAGCAAGATGTAAGCAAACCTGACCAAAGGTGGGAAAGAAGAGATTAGGTCATGTTGTAGACAGTGTGTTGAGGTTCAGAGATTAGGGCCCACATGCTTAGAGGTATTTAGACTGTGGAAGGTCTGGGCCTACATAATTTACCCAAGGTCATGCAAGCAGTTTGAGGCAGAGGAAGTAATTAAATGCATTATCTCCACCGTTTTGCTTGCTTGCTTGTATGCATGGGAATTACATGTGTGCGTGTGCGTGAGCATGTTGAAAAGCACATTTTTGGACAGTTGCTTCATCCATTCTCTTCTGATGTCTTCCACATATGTGGCTTGATGCCTTACTCAGGGGAACATCTTTCCTAGCATTTGCAAACCATTGACTGAAACTGATACATCTTTGTTCTTCTGTGAGCAGTATTCCATATTCCAAAATAAAGGCTTGTCAATTAATCATCTGTAATTAAAAACAAACAAACAAACAAAACCCTTTAGTTGTAAATTTTCAGTTAACACAGATCTTTCACTAAGGTCTTCTCTTGCTCAAGCTTTTATGTCTAGTCCCTGAGCTTTTTTGTGTTGCAGTTTTCAAAGACAACCCGCCCCACCTTGCTGGGGATCCATCGTGATCCAAAATGTGGGGGGATGTTAGAGTCTGACCATTTACAAGCTATTTTGGTGGCATGCACATGCAATGATCTTGAGCGCTGCACTTCCTTTGCCAGCAACTTGCATGCTAAAACAGGGCTCCCACAGCTTTTTTTAATCAAAGGACCACTTAATTTTTTGGGGAAAAAAAGGAATGCTTCCCAGGGCCATCTTCCTCTGTGCTGCCACCATGATGTGCATTTGCAAACAAAAGAATGAGTGCTCCAAGTTTAGTTCAATTTGTATCATCAGATCTAGTTTCCCAACTATTTTGTTTCTTGTATGCACACGTGGGAACTGTGCGGGTATTTGTGTGCGTCTGTGGTTAAAAACCACTTCCTTAGCGATTGCTTGGTCAGTGACCTTCCAAAGTCTTCCTCACCACCCAGGGCTTCCAGAGCACGGCACTATCATGGGATGATCATCACAGGAGCAATTGCTACTTCAGGTGGAAAAACTCATAAACCTCAGAAGCACAGGGACCTTCCTATGGACCCATGGATCATCTCTGACAGCTTTTGCTTTCACTCTTTGCCTTTGCTCTGCTTATTTCTTTTTTGCTTCACTATTACAAAGACTGGATAGAAGGGAACTGTTTATCTTGCTGTCTGTGCACTTAGAGCGATGGCCCAAGCCTTGTCAAAGGAGCCCGGACTGACAAGAAGCACATATGCACCTCGGAGGCTGATGGTGTCTGATAGCCGGGATACCATGGAAGATTTCACATTCTTCAGCTCTAATTTCTTATAACAAAATGGAATTCAAACCTAATCCTTGAGAAAATAAGTCAGCTCTGGTTAATGTCATGCCATGTCCCATGTATCCATCGGGATTTGTTTTTGGTGGATTAGAGCTATCGTTTACCTATTTTCTGCTTAGTCAGCAGAGCTATTGTTTTAGCTGATATTTTCAAAAGGTGTTTATTTTTGCTACTAATCTAAGATGAGCCCTGTAATTAATTATCTGTGAAATGGAGGAAGCAGTCTGGGGTAAATCCTTTCAGTAGCTGTGATGCTCTCTGGAGGCAATGCCTGATGGTCTCCATTGCATGTTTTTTCCGAGGTGCCTTTTTCCATGGCTGTTTTAAAAACAGTTGCATCACATTTCAACTACCTTGATCCTACGTTAACATGTTTAACTAAAAATGCCTCTGACAGAAAGCAGAGACTTTTTGTCTCCTAGATAGATTAAGGGCCGTAATAGTGTTTGTGACGAGAAGTATCTTCCCTCTGCCTCAGTATTTTTATTTAATGCATGTTTTGTGGCGTATTTCATATGTTGGGCTCCAGAGGTAAGATAACATCTTGTACCTACTAGGCAAAATAAATAAAATATTGTCACTTTCACAGTTTCTCATCTTTTCAAGATATGACACAGGATAGCTGGAACAAAGAGATAAGAAGCATAACCACCTTCCCCCAGCTTTTTAGCCCTTCTCCTCGCCTTCTGCTCTTTGCCACCCAAACATAACTGCGTGCTGCTGTGACCATACCACTATCTTCTCAGTATGCTTTCCTACCTCTTTCCTGCTCTGACACATGCTCTCCTGGCTGCTCAACCATCCTCTTTCAGGTTGTAATACCTGTTTAGACCTGGGCAGACCTCAGCCCCTGCTGTAAGGTTCCCTGACATTTCTTCAGCTCCTTTCTCTTCCCTAGTTTTCCTGTGCATCTTCCTCTTTCTTTTTTTCTGTCCTTTCTCTCCCCTCCTTACCGTCCCAGATCTGCTACCTGTGGACCCATGGATCATCTCTGACAGCTTTTGCTTTCACTCTTTGCCTTTGCTCTGCTTATTTCTTTTTTTGCTTCACACAGCCTTTACAGATCAGGCAACTCTGTTAATCACAGAGTGGTTAGGAAGAAACTCCACCACTCTCTAGGGAGCTAGATATAATTATTCAGGACATTTTTTTTTCTCTCTCTACTGTCTGGTTCTGGCTTTTTTCTGAGATGGGACACTGCTCTAGATGCCTCCTGGAGTTGAAATGGCACGGGAAATCCCCACATTGCCCAAGCCTGGGTGAGTGTTTAGCTTGGACTGTGCAATATCCCTTAGAAGTACAAGTCTGGATCTGGATAGGTTCAGTCTGGGCATTCACCTGGAAGGGAACCTAGTTCACAAATGACCAACACGAGGCCTTTCAAATCCAAAAAGTATCCTAGGCCCAAGATGTTCTTTAAAACTTCTGTTTTCTGTTTGTTTACATCTTCAGTCCTGCTCTGATTTCCCCGAACACATCAATGCCGACAGCTGGAGATCTGGTGGAGTTGCCACCAAGGCACTTGATGCAAACACAATGCTGTACTAGGATTAAGACTATTTACAATAACTGGTTACTTGCTTTTTTAATTGAAGCAGATGGAAAATGCACTGATGAAAATGTCAGTTGTAAACAGATTAAGAAAAATCAGAGTGATACATCTTTAAAAAAAATAACCCCAAAACAAAACCCCAAAAAACCAAAACCCAACACCACCCCCCACTCCAAAACATGATGTTCATAATATTTTTAAAGGTGGGGGTAGGAAGTAGGGAAAAATAATCTTCTATGTTCAGGATCACCATTAAACTTTCAACCCTCTCTGTGCATTTGTACTGAGCCTAATACAACAGGCTCTGACTGAGCTCTATGAGTAGTAGGATAATATTATAGCTGTTTGAGATCTTGTGAGCTCTTCATGGATGCAAATGACCTCAGTGTATTTCTAAAGAGTCAGGGTTGCCCTGTACACCCTTTTCCTCCTGTTCTGCAGTATGCAGAGGTTGTGCCTTTCCACTGTGGAAATGGGCTTCTGAAAGAGCCTCTTCTGAGGTGGCGATCAAAGTTTGCTTCTGAGATATTCCAGTTACCAGCAAAATCCAGAAAAGAAACTTGAATTTGTATTATTAATTTAACAACATCATTATGAATGAACTGGAGGAAACAATGCATTTTCCTATGTAAACGGTATAAATAAAACTTCTGACAAGCACTTTACTACATTGATTTCCTCATTCTTTTCTTTGAGAGCATTCTAAAATTTAGTGTGCAGCTTAATAAACTTCATACATGCTTGAGTTGGGCAAGTCAAACTAACATAACCCTGCACAAGGAAAAGCGTCCCTTGCACAAGAAATCACTTTCTGCTTATTTACTATATATGAAAACAGTCCCAGATCATTCCTTCCCTGAGGCAACAGGAACATTTCAGTGTTTCCTTAACCACTGCCACCTTTCAACACTTTCCAGGAAGCAAGCCTTGTTCTCAGGATGGCCCTGGCTGCATGGTCATTAAAGCTGAGATGAAGCTGATGAAGCAAAATGATGAAACCCTCAACTTTAATGTATTCAGCGGTAATAGGGTTACCAACTGCAAAGTATGGATATTATTGCATGGTGCTGTTTAACCTCTCTTTTCTATCTACTATTGATCACACTTAAATTCTTTTGAATATAAAACTTTGGGGCCTGGTTTAGCAAAGAGTTGAGTACAGGATTAGCTTCACCTGCAGATTGCCTTGTTTAAATTAACAAGGCTGTTTGCATGAGTTAAATAAAAACATATGTAAGCTGCTATAATATTTTTAATTAAAAAGATAGTACAGTGCTATGTGGGTGGCAGGCATTAAAGAAAAGGCAGAGAGCTGAGTTAAGCAATTCAGGTAGTGAATCAGATCTGCACTGAATGGCAAAAGTTCTGGAGAAAACTTTTTGGAGGCATACTTATTCCAGGCCTATATAGGGATCCTTTTAAAATCAGAGTCCTTCTGAAGTCATGACACTTGGGTAAGGGTTGGAAATCATCCAAAGGATTTCGGTTCTGTGCTCAGGTATGATTCAATTTCTAAAAAAATAGAGCTTTTTGGAAGGACTGTGACCGCTTCTGGAATGTGGTAAATTAAATCCTTTGTTATCTATAGACAGACATCACAGGGGTTACAGCAGTGCAAACCTCTTTGTTTCAGACCTTGTCACTGGATACTTTCCACTTGGGGTGGGAGGGTAAAGAACACAGTGTAGAGATAGGTGTCTCCTGAGCATTTGGATCCAAGCACCCAGGTCCTGCTTTTGTTCCTGTTATCTCCCAATCAGGAGTGGCTGTGTGAGAGAGACTGAGGGCTTAGCCCTGCGAGAAACACCCATGGTTTTCTCTGGCTTCAAGACAGCAAGTCCTGTCTTTGCTTACTCATTATTTGTATAAAGGAAAAGAAGTAATTACGAAGGAATAAACATCCAAAACATCCTCTCAACAGCAAAAGCAAAAACAAGTGGGGAAAAAAATCTGCCATGCAGAATTCCTTTGCTTAACTGAGCACAGGAATAGAAAGAATATGCAGCGGCACCTAGAGTGGAGAAATACCTTGAAGTTGGCAGTTCACAGTGCATACAGCAGACCGTGGTGACAGCAGATGCTGCGCAAGTCAGGGAAAGCCCTAGAGTTTCCCAAGTAAGAGTCCATCTATCATTAGTCGTCTTCTGGGTACCGAACAACATACCAAAGGGATTAACAGCTCAATCATAGCTGATTCATATATGGGGATCTGCATTATTATTTTTTTAACTATTAGGGTCTTCCTGTTACAGACAGGGGAAACTGAGGCATGGAGCGGTGAAGTGACTTGTTCAAATGTTGCCTGTAGCAGAGCAAAAAATAGAAGGCGGGTTGCTCGAGTTCTCTTGCACCCCTTTATTACTTCTGTGCTGGTTTAGTCTAGGAGTTACAATTTGTTACTTGCATATCCCTGACTTTTCCGGCTGTAATAATATATGAGTACAATCTGTTGCTCACATATCCCTGATTTTTCTGGCTGTAAAATGAGATTATTTATACTACAGGTGAAAGTGCTAGTAAGGCTGACTTGCACACCCTTGTTTCCCTGAAGCCTTTCATACTTGTAGGAAGTTTTGTGGTGATCAAAGCTAATGCATTGGCCAAACACTTTGCAAAGGCATCGTCATTTTGCAGGTTTGCTCCCCTGGTTCCAGGCAGTTTAACCATGAAAATGATATGATACAACGGGCCAGACCTGATGCACTATTTTATCAAAGTCTGTTGTCGCTAATCTCCTTTTTATGAATGGCGGGGAAGTGGCAGCTGTACACAAAAGGATAAACAACTGTCGCAGCAGAGATGCTTTGAACTGCTCTGTTCCTTTGGGAAAGGGATTTAAGATAAAGCCGAATCTGGAAAGCATCAGTGACGGTGCACCAAGAGCCGCTTATCAACCCCACGGTTTCGGACCTTTCCCTTTCCATCACTTTCTGCCCCGCTCACCCTGGGGCGGGCACCCCCTGCATCTTTCCCCGTGCTCCCTGCAGCCGGGGGGGCCGGGGGGGGTTGGTGTCCCCCCACCCCCGCCGCACATCTGCCGCGACCCCGCCACATCTGGCTGCCTCCCTGCCTTGCCCCGCCGCGAGGCCGCATCTGCTGGCACATCTGGGCGGGCGTGGCCCCTCCCCGCGGGCACATCTGGCGGCCGCGGGGGACGGCCCTCCGCCGGGGCGGGAGGAGCGGCGGGTCGGCGCAGCCCCGCCGCCGGCCGGGGCGGGCCGAGCCGGCGCGGCGCGCAGGGGAGAGGTGGCCCGATGGGGCGGCCGGCCGGTAGCCTGGCCCCGCTCCGGCTGCTGCTGCTCCTGGCGCTGAGGCACGCCTGGACCTACCGGGAAGAGCCACAGGACAGCGACAGGTGGGTGTTTCCCCACCGCGGACCCCCGTGCTCCTGTTTCTGTGCGTTTCCTCCTCATCCACCACCTTCTTTTGCTTTTTTCTCCCTTTTTCTAATAATCCGACTCTCCGCCTTGCAGGGAGGTTTGCTCCGAGAACAAAATCGCCACCACCCGGTACCCCTGCCTGAAGCCCACGGGCGAGCTCACCACCTGCTTCAGGTGAGCGCCGCGGCCGCGCGGGGGGGCGCGGAGCCGCGGGACACACGCGTTGCCGCAGCTCGGGGCTCGCTGCCCGCGGGGAAGGCGCCGCGCCGCCCCGGGGGGGCGGAGTGCGGGAGACACACGCGTGTTGGTGGCAGGCGCGGGGGCCGCAGACGTTTACATTTAGGTAGATGAATCATACCCTCAGAATGAGTAACTTCTTCAGCAACCAGCTCTGGGGGAGACTTCGGCAAAGGCCTCTCAAATTAAGTAAGATGAATCCAACCCTGATTTTTCATTTTTCAGCTGTGTATTTGAGAAACATCATCTGTTTTCAGAAGAATTTTAAAGCTGTTTTAATGATGACAAATGTCCCAGAACAGTTGACAGTAGATGTGCTTTTGGAGAAATATACACAAAGTATGAGCACACACGTATCCCTTTACTGATGTCCTCTGATTAGTCCCATCCTCACAGATGAGATGTTTCATCTACGAAAGCTGCTTCTTGTGAGAGGTTACTTTATGAAGGTGACTCTGCTCTGCCTGTGTGTGTATGCATGCGTGTGCCAGGCAGCCACTTATGTATACCAAAAATGCGATAAAAGGCACATTGATGCTTGTGAAAAGTGTTGCAGAGATCTTCCATTTCTTCCCAGAACATTTTCTGTTTGGCATAAATACCAGAGAGCTGTAGATGCATGGTGCAGCAGTGTTGTGCCTCATTGTCCTGGTTCCGGCTGGGACAGGGTTAACTTTCTTCCCAGTAGCTTGGGGGGTGTGCGCTGTGTTTTGGGTTTAGTGTGAAAGGAGCGTTCATGGCCCATTGATGCTTTAGCTGTTGCTGGGTGATGCTTGCACCGGGAGGGGGGAGAACAGCCGGGGTGGTTGACTCAGCTGGCCAATGGGGTATTCTATACCATGTGATATCATGCTCAGTATAAAAACCAGGTGTGTGGGGGGGCTCACCCCCCGTTCGTGACACGCGGTCGGTGAGCGGTTGCGTTGTGCATTGCCTGCTTTATGTATTCTGTTATTGTTGTTGTTCTCATTGTTATTATTACTGTTCTACTTAGTTTTCTTTCAATTATTAAACTGTTTTTATCTCAACCCGGGAGCTTTCCTACTTGTGCCCTCCCGATTCTCTCCCCCATCCCACTGGAGTGGGGGGTGAGCGAGCGGCTGCGTGGGGTTTATTTTTTTGCTGGCTGGGGTTAAACCACGACACTCATTCACGTGCTCAGGGCTCATTCATGCCCTCCAGCAGCCACAGCCACCTGGGAAGGTGTCACGCCACTGCCCAGTTCTCAGCAGCAGTGTTAGCATCCTTAGGGCCCCTGGGAAGGGCTGTGTGAGGATTAGAGACCACCCTTCCCTGCTTCCCTTATCTTCTCCTCTCCCTGTGAAGGTGAGGCAGAGTCTTTTAAGCAGCTCTGTAGCACACAGCACTTTTTGGAGAGAGGCAGTGTGTAGGTTTTGCAGGGAAGGAGAGTACTTGGTTGAACCTGCAGTGTTTCTCTGTTTTGGGAGCAGAGCACTGGGGTGACCAAGGTTGTGCTGAGCGGGGAGTTACTGAAGAAAAAAGCCAGAGTAGGAGGTGCATAAAGCGGCACACACGTGACCATCCTGCTAGTTACTGCATGTCCCAAGATCCGTCTGAGCAAAGTGGGTCTGCTTCGTGTGTAATGGATGAGGACTTCACAGGCTCCACCGCATGCTGCAGACCACCATGCAAAGAAAGCAGGACTATGTCTGGCTGCCAAGTCCCACTTGTACTTCCTTTCATCCTTGCTGAGGTACTTCTGACCTTTGGGCTCTGGTTGTGTTGAGCCCTCCCTCCCTCCCCCCCCCAGCTCTCCCCCCGCAAAGTCCCAAGCAGTATTCACCATCCTGAACAAGCACAGACTGTGAATGAGCGTTTCCAAATCACTGCATTGCACCCTAGGTTGTTTTGGCTCATATTTCAAATCTTTTCTGTATCTATGACTGCTAGGACTGCCTTACTTTAAAAAAGAAAAAATCAATTTCCATGTAATCATGCGTTTTCAAGGTCTAGCCTTTAGGATCGGGTGAGGAGGGCTCCATCCCCCTCTCTGCAATGTCTCTCTCTTTCACGATGTCCATTTCACAAGAGCAGGGCAGCATCTTGGAAATGGAGGTGTGCGGCTCAGCAGAACAGCTTTTCACAGAGGACATACCTGTGCTGTGGTGCGCTGCTGGTCCTGCCCCTCTGAGGTATGTAACACTGATGTGGACCAGCAGCATCATCCATCCGTGATGATGAACCTTAGGGGAAGAGCAGCATCCCCATTGCTCCTGGTAGCAAGGTGCGCTTCTAGCAGGCATGTGGGAATAACCTTGGCAGAACGTGTTTTAATTTAAGATTCATTAATATTTCAAGGTTGAAGTTGATAACAAGATGACAGGAAACACGTGCAAGTGTTGACTAAGCCTGTGGTGCCTCGAGGTGGGTCTTGTTTCGTAGGACATTCAGATACTTTAGAATTTGGTTTTCAAATCTGGAATGACAGTGAACATTTAAAAAACTTCAGCTGGAACAGAACTCAGCTGTGGCTTTAGGCAATTTTCACTTCAGATTTCTGAGAAACTTGATTTTGGTGTTCTAATATTTATTCTTAGAAAATTTCATTTTTTTCTTTTCCTAGACGGTTTTTCACGGTATTTCATAATGACAATAGTTATGAATAATATAGTAATTTAAATACATTGTTAGCGATAGTTTAAAAAGTTAGTTAATGTCAACTGCTATTTACTATTAGCATACACACCTAATTTCTTTTCTAGGTCAAAGTATCTTTTGTGTAGAAATTAAACAAAATGTCACAAAATTTATCTCATGTCATAACATGCCAGGCATAAGACAACATGCACCACTACTAATGATCTGCTGTACAATTAGTTAAATAAAAAAAGAAATAAATTTGAAGTCAGATGTCAAAATTCCTGAGCAAAATTAGTTTTCCAAAGCATAAATTCTTGACTGAAAGCAATTTCATCCTTTTTTTCCTCCTGCTGAGATTTTTCATGAAAATCAGCATGTTTGCAGAGCACTTCAATAAAAATAGCATCTTTTCATCACAAAAAATATTTCTTGATTTTTTTAAGTTTTTTTTTTAAACCAGATTTACTCATGAATAAAGATGAGCCAAATGCAGGGCCAAGCCAAAAGCAGGGCCAAGCACTGAGAATATATTGGCATTTCTCTGTGGTCATAGCAACCTTGTACATAATTAGATGTATTTTTCCTTTTTGAATGTGTGCAGTCTGGCCCTTGGGTTAGTTTGTTTTGTATTTTTTAAAATGTTCTCTGTATTTATTTTCATAAGAGTACAGAGGAACAGATGCAAAAAGCAGTTGGAGCTTGTACAACATAAGGAATTGGATGGATGGTCGCACTCAAAGAGTTGCAGTCAACGGCTCAACGTGCAGGTGGAGATCAGTGATGAGTGGTGTCCCTCAGGGGTCCGTATTGGGACCAGTATTATTTAACATCTTTGTCGGGGACATGGATAGTGAGATTGAGTGCACCCTCAGCAAGTTTGCAGATGACACCAAGCTGAGTGGTGCAGCTGATTCGCCAGAGGGAAGGGATGCCATCCAGAGGAACCTTGACAGGTGTCGTGGTTTAACTTGGTGTTGGACTGTTGCATCCTGAAGCCAGTTCTGATGTCAGTATTGCTGTGCTTGTACGGTTTTATCATTGTTGCACTTTGCTTGGTTTCATTGGAGTTAGTTCATTCTTCATTAATCTGGGTGATTTTTAATGCAATACCACTGGTAGCAACCATAGAAATAATGATATACAATATCATATAACAATTGACATCATAAAATTCAGTTCATTGGCTATTTTCACCCAAAATCAAATCCCCTTGAGGTACACACCGGACCTCCCCATCCTTTCGCATTACCCACCAAGTGCACCCAGGTCCTTGAGCAAAAGCAATCCCACGGATGGGTTTTCCCTTGCCAGAGGCAGGAGTAACCCAGACTGTCTTCCCCAGCATATTTCTTATGTGCACGACAGGGACTTTATCTCCATCTACAGTACAGAAGAGTTTTGATTGGGCAGGGCCAGCTCGATTGAAAGATCCCCTAGTGTTGACTAACCAGGTGGCTTTTGCTAAATGTGTATCCCAATGCTTGAATGTCCCACCACCCATTGCTCTCAGCGTAGTCTTTAGCAGCCTGTTGTATCGTTCGATTTTCCCGGAGGCTGGTGCATGGTAGGGGATGTGATAGACCCACTCAATGCCATGCTCGTTGGCCCAGGTGTCTATGAGGGTGTTTCAGAAATGAGTCCCGTTGTCTGACTCAATTCTTTCTGGGGTGCCATGTCGCCATAGGACTTGCTTTTCAAGGCCCAGGATGGTGTTCCGGGCGGTGGCATGGGGCACAGGATATGTTTCCAGCCACCTGGTGGTTGCTTCCACCATAGTGAGCACACAGCGCTTGCCTTGGCAGACTTGTGGGAGTGTGATATAATCAGTCTGCCAGGCCTCCCCATATTTATATTTCAACTATCGTCCTCCATACCAGAGAGGCTTTACTCGCTTGGCTTGCTTGATTGCAGCGCATGTTTCACATTCATGGATAACCTGTGCAATAGCGTCCACGGTCAAGTCCACCCCTCGATCACGAGCCCATCTATATGTTGCATCTCTTCCTTGATGGCCTGAGGTGTTATGGGCCCACTGAGCTATAAACAGTTCACCCTTATGTTGCCAGTCCAGATCCACCTGAGCCACTTCAATCTTAGCAGCCTGGTCCACCTGCTGGTTGTTTTGGTGTTCTTCAGTGGCCCGACTCTTGGGTACGTGAGCATCTACGTGACGTACTTTTACAGCCAGGTTCTCTACCCAGGCAGCAATATCTTTCTCCAACGTGGCAGCCCAGATGGGTTTCCCTCTGCGCTGCCAGTTGTTCTGCTTCCATTGCTGCAACCACCCCCATAAAGATAAAGTACTGGCCATTTTTCTCATTGAGCAATCTCCAAAGCCAGCTGGATGGCTTTCACCTCTGCAAACTGGCTCAATTCACCTTCTCCTTCAGCAGTTTCTGCAACTTGTCATATAGGACTCCATACAGCAGCCTTCCACCTCCGATGCTTTCCCACAAGGCGACAGGACCCATCAGTGAACAGGGCATATTGCTTCTTATTTTCTGGTAGTTTGTTAGACAGTGGGGCCTCTTCAGCACGTGTCACCTCCTCCTCTGGCGATATTCCAAAATCTTTGCCTTCTGGCCAGTTCGTGATCACCTCCAAGATTCCTGGGTGACTGGGGTTTCCTATTTGGGCCCGTTGTGTGATCAGCGTGACCCACTTACTCCACGTAGCATCGGTTGCATGATGTGTAGAGGGGACCCTCCCCTTGAACATCCAGCCCAGCACCGGCAGTCGGGGTGCCAGGAGGAGCTGTGCTTCAGTACCAACCACTTCCGAAGCAGCTTGAATCCCTTCATATGCTGCCAATATCTCCTTCTCAGTTGGAGTGTAGCGGGCCTCGGATCCTCTGTATCCCCGACTCCAGAACCCTAAGGGTCGACCTCGAGTCTCCCCTGGTGCTTTCTGCCAGAGGCTCCAGGTAGGGCCATTCTCCCCGGCTGTGGTGTAGAGCACATTTTTTACATCTTGTGCTGCCCAGACTGGCCCAAGGGCTACTGCATGAACTATCTCCCGTTTAGTTTGTTCAAAGGCTTGTCGTTGCTCAGGGCCCCATTTGAAGTCGTTCTTCTTCCTGGTCACTTGATAGAGAGGGCTTACAATCAGGCTGTAATCTGGAATATGCATTCTCCAAAAGCCCACAACGCCTAAGAAAGCTTGTGTTTCCTTTTTGCTAGTTGGTGGGGACATGGCTGTTATTTTGTTGATCACAACCATTGGGATCTGACGACGTCCATCTTGCCATTTTATTCCTAAACACTGGATCTCCTGTGCAGGTCCCTTGACCTTACTTTGTTTTATGGCAATACCGGCCTTCAGAAGGATTTGAATTATTTTCTTCCCTTTCTCAAAAACTTCCTCTGCTGTGTTGCCCCACACGGTGATGTCATCAATGTACTGCAGGTGTTCTGGAGCCTCACCCTGTTCCAGTGCGGTGTGGATCAGTCCATGGCAAATGGTAGGGCTGTGTTTCCACCCCTGGGGCAGGCGGTTCCAGGTGTACTGGACGCCCCTCCAAGTGAAAGCAAACTGTGGCCTGCACTCTGCCGCCAAAGGGATTGAGAAGAACGCATTAGCGATATCCATTGTGGCGTACCACTTGGCTGCCTTTGACTCCAGTTTGTATTGAAGTTCTAGCATGTCCGGCACGGCAGCACTCAGTGGCGGCGTGACTTCGTTCAGGCCACGGTAGTCTACTGTTAGTCTCCACTCTCCATTGGACTTTCGCACTGGCCATATGGGACTGTTAAAGGGTGAGTCTTGCTGATCACTCCTTGGCTCTCCAGTCGACGAATCAGCTTATGGATGGGAATCAAGGAGTCTCGGTTGGTGCGATATTGCTGCCGGTGCACTGTTGTGGTGGCGATTGGTACCTGCTGTTCTTCAACCCTCAGCAACCCCACAACAGAAGGGTCCTCCGAGAGACCAGGCAAGGTGGACAGCTGTTTAGTTTCCTCCATCTCCAGGGCAGCTATACCAAAAGCCCACCGGTACCCTTTTGGGTCCTTGAAATACCCTCTCCTGAGGTAGTCTATGCCAAGGATGCACGGAGCCTCTGGGCCAGTCACAATGGGGTGCTTCTGCCACTCGTTCCCGGTTAGGCTCACTTTGGCCTCCAATACAGTTAACTCTTGGGATCCCCCTGTCACTCCAGAAATACAAATGGGTTCTGCCCCTTCATAGCTTGATGGCATCAGGGTACACTGTGCACCGGTGTCTACGAGAGCCTTATACTCCTGTGGGTCTGATGTGCCAGGCCATCGAATCCACACAGTCCAGTAAACCCAGTTGTCCCTTTCCTGCACCTGGCCGGAGGCAGGGCCCCTCTAGTTCTGGTCATAGTATCCGTTTCTCACTTCTTGCAAACGCGAGTCCAGAATTTGATTCATTACAATCCAAAGTAAGATCAGCCCTTCTACTCTGTCTGGGGAACTGTGCACTGGAAACTGGACCATCGTGAGACAGGTTTTTCCTGACAACTGGAGCAGCGTTTTTCCTGGGAGAACCCCCTTGTGTCATTGTTTTTCCTTGCAACTCACATACCCATGCCTCTAGGGTCAAGGTAGGTTTTCCATCCCACTGCCTCATGTCCTCTCCGTGGTCACGCAGGTAAAACCACAGGGTGCCCCGTGGTGTGTACTTTCTATATCCTCTCTCTTGAGGAGAAAAACGCTGACTCCTAATGGCTGAGATACTGGTCCGTACAGGTGGAGAACAGGACATATCCTCTTTGAGTTGCTGGACCTCCCGGGACAGTTTCTCCACCACCGAGACAAGGGAGAAGGAGATAGTTTCTTCATATTCCCGGAGTCTGCTAACCACGTCATCCACCATTGGTGCTTCTTCCTCTTTCCAGGACAGTACTGCCAACGAACTGGCATACGACGCTGGTGCGCTCCATACCAACTTCCGTCACATGGGTCGCGTGCACTGGACTTCATCTGGATCTTTGGGCGTTTGGTCGTTGTCCAGGTCACTATAAACCACCTCCAGCACGCCTCATTCTCTCAGGTACTGGATACCTCTCTCCATAGTGGTCCATTTGCCTAGGCGATATATAACATCTTCCTTGAAGGGATACCTTTCCTTCACGCCTGACAGCAGTCGCCTCCAGAGGCTGAGGACCTGCGTCCCTTTTCCAATTGCTTTGTCAATGCCCCCTTCCCTAGCAAGGGATCCCAGCTGTTTGGCTTCCTTCCCCTCTAATTCCAGGCTACTGGCCCCATTATCCCAGCATTGGAGCAGCCAGGTAACAATATGCTCGCCTGGACGACGGCTGAAATCTTTCCGCACACCTCGCAACTCACCCAGGGATAGGGATCGGGTGGTTTCTGTCTCATTTATGAGTTCTTTCTCTTCCCCTCCTCGTGATGGCCCTGCTTTTCCATCATCCCTTTCTAAACGACCTGACTTCCGCTTCCAAGATTTCCTTTTCTGTACAGGGGCAACGGATACCAGCAAGGGTTGGTCCTCTGGTTCAGCTGTAGTGACTGTTGCCGGGGTTTGAGTGGCTGCGGTACCTGTCGCGGGGGTTGGAGTACCTGCGGTGTCTGTTGCCGGGGTTTGAGTAGCCACAGTGCCTGTTGCGGGGGTTGGAGTAACTGCAGTGACTGTTGCCAGGGTTTGAGTAGCCACAGTGCCTGTTGCAGGGGTTGGAGTAACTGTAGTGACTGTCGCCGGGGTTTGAGTAGCCACAGTGCCTGTTGCGGGGGTTGGAGTAACTGCAGTGCCTGTCGCAGGGGTTTGAGTAGCCACCATGTCTGTTGCCGGGTTTGATCTCTGGACATTATTCCTGAATAGTTGTTTAACCCTAAACAAGGCCTGAACCACATTCAGGAGACATAGCAATATGAACATGCTTGTTTGAACATCCCAAGGATATTCAAAATTCTCAGGGAGTGTTGTGGTCAGCTTCATGAAGAGGACAGAAGAAAAAGGAGTTTCTGACGATATGGAAGGGAAGATGGACAAGTGGGAGAGAGTGTCCCATCCCGTCTCCCCCATAAATTCATTCTCCGAGGAGAAAAAAGTGTAATTACTAATAGTTTCTAAGAGGTGGTTCCCGAGGTACAGAGATGATGGCAGTGCTGAGTACAGATACCAGATTAGACTTACGACCAATGATTTTATCACATCATAAAACAGCAGCAAAATGATAATCTTGGGCCAGTTCCGAATAGTGATAAACAGCACAAAAGGGAACATATACTGCAAGCAAGGTATTACATAACCCAACATTGAGAGCCAGCCCCACAACTTTGACAGCCAATACATCAACATTGTGACCAATCAATATAATGAATGCTTATAACAAACTTTGTCTTAACATGCTTTGGTCAGATCTATCGTTATCTCAACCCTTCGAGCCCCACGTTGGGCACCAAAAAGGACTGTCGTGGTTTAACCTGGCAGGCAGCCAAATACCACGCAGCCGCTCTCTCACTCCCCCCGCCCCCCCCAGTGGGACGGGGAGAGAATCGGAAGGGTAAGAGTGAGAAAAACTCGTGGGTTGAGATAAAGACAGTTTAATAGAACAGAAAAGGGAAAATAATAATAATAATAATAATAATAATGATAGAATATACAAAATGAGTGATGCACAATGCAATTGCTCACCACCTGTGCTGACCGATAACCAAGTAGCAATCGCTACTTCCTGGATCACGCCTACCCTTCATATACTGAGCATGAAGTCACATGGATTGGGATACCCCGTTGGCCAGCTGGGCTAGCTGTCCTGGCTATGCTCCCTCCCAGCTTCTTCCAGAGCATGGAAGCTGAATGTCCTTGACTAGCCCTGCTAGCCAGGCTACTTAGCAACAACTGAAAACATCAGTGTGTTATCAACATTCTTCTCATACTAAATGCAAAACATAGCACTAGGAAGAAATTTAACCCTATCCCAGCTAAAACCAGGACAACAGGCTTGAGAGGCGGGCCCATGTGAACCTCATGAAGTTCAACAAGGCCAAGTGCAAGGTCCTGCTCCTGGGTCAGGGCAATCCCAAACGTGGATACAGGCTGGGGGATGAAGGGATGGAGAGCAGACCTGCGGAGAAGGACTTGGGGGTGTTGGTGGATGAAAAACTGAATATGAGCCAGCAATGTGCACTAGCAGCCCAGGAAGCCAACCGTATCCTGGGCTGCATCAAAAGAAGCGTGAACAGCAGGTCGAACGAGGTGATTCTGCCCCTCTACTCTGCTCTGGTGAGACCCCACCTGGAGTACTGCGTCCAGCTCTGGAGCCCCCAGTACAAGAAAGACATGGACGTTGTTGCGAATAAGTGGTTTAGAGGCCACTTAAAGAATCACCGTCAAAGAAATTAGCAGAAAGTGATTTTAATAGAGATTTATAAAGGTGCGACCTAATAGAATTCGATGGCAAGGTTCACTCTATTACTTACTACACGGGTGAAACATATAAAGGAAAATCATCTAAGGGTTTATATTTCAGGGACAGTCTAGGTTTCATTCACAATTTAGCAACACTTGAGTATCAACTAATCATTAACAAACTTTAGTAACGCCTAATCATTAACTATTCAATATTTGCAAAGTAGGTTAGTAAGTCTACTACAATCACAACTTAATTACAGATTATGCTTACTATTAGTTCACACACACAGAGAAACATATATATATATAAAAATATACAGAAGGTATACCTGTTAAAAATTCCCCTCGATTTCAGTGAAGAAATATTCACGTCGAATGTCTAGGCATTCCCTCTCAACGGGCGAAGGGTTGAGCTTCGAAAGGGACTCACCCAGGACCCAGTGGTCCTCCGAATATCGCAGGCCCGAAAGATCGCAAGCTCTGAGAGGCGTCCCACTCAGAGGGAGATGCTGGGTGCAGCCCGCTGCGGTCCAGGAGAGCTCAAAGGGCCTCACTTAGGACCACCGTTTATAGGTTTGCAAGATGGTTGGCTTTAGTCATCCATAAATTTGCACCCTGGCCACAGTCCCAGGTGGTAATTACTAAAAATTCTCAAGGTTTCGGTGTTGTTCTGCTGGACACCTGGGCCAGGCAGTAGGAGGATGTTCCCAGCCTCAGCTATGCAGAGTTTCTGATACAGTCAAGGGGCGCTCAACTGCCAGACTTCAATACACCAAGGCCGAGGTTTCATGGAAATTTCTGAGATCAACAAGCAGCCCAGATCAACAAGTGGCCCAGGGAAGAAAAGGGGGGGGTATGAATGCACCACCACAGACGTGCTCAAGCGGGTCCCTAGGAGGGCCATGATGATAATCAGGGGGCTGGAGCACCTCCCGTATGAGGACAGGCAGAGAGAGTTGGGGTGGTTTAGCCTGGAGAAGAGAAGGCTCTGGGGAAACCTTATTGCGGCCTTCCAGTACTTAAAGGGGGCCTACAGGAAAGATGGGGAGGGACTCTTTCTCAGGGAGTGTAGTGATAGGATGAGGGGTAACAGTTTTAAACTGAAAGAGGGTAGATTTAGATTAGATATTAGGAAGAAATTCTTTACTGTGAGCATGGTGAGGCACTGGAACAGGTTGCCCAGAGAAGCTGTGGATGCCCCCTCCCTGGAAGTGTTCAAGGTCAGGTTGGATGAGGCTTTGAGCAACCTGATCTAGTGGAAGGTATCCCTGCCCATGGCAGGGGGGTTGGAACTAGATGATCTTTAAGGTCCCATCCAACCCAAACCATCCTATGATTCTATATCTTTTCAGTGCAAACCTCATTTAAACTCTTGTATGTAACTGCACAAAGTACCTGGTACTAATGACCCCATCATGTATGTCCAGAGAATAAGTTCTGCAGATTTGTTGATAATGTAATATTCCAATTAGACTTTGAATTCATAGAATCATAGAATCATTAAGGTTGGAAAAGACCTCTAAGATCATTGAGTCCAACCGTCAACCCAACACCACCATGCCCACTAAACCATGTCCCTAAGCACCTCATCTACACGTCTTTTAAATACTTCCAGGGATGGTGACTCAACCACTTCCATGGGCAGCCTGTTCCAATGTTTAACGACTCTTTCAGTAAAGAAATTTTTCCTAATGTCCAATCTAAACCTCCCTTGGTGCAACTTGAGGCCATTTCCTCTCGTCTTATTGCTAGTTACTTGGGAGAAGAGACCAACACCCACCTCGCTACAACCTCCTTTCAGGTAGTTGTAGAGTGCGATGAGGTCTCCCCTCAGCCTCCTCTTCTCCAGACTAAACAGTCCCAGTTCCCTCAGCCGCTCCTCATAAGACTTGTGCTCCAGACCTCCAGAATTCCTACTGTCTGCAAAATTCATCAAATTTGATGAAATTTGGGCAGCATGAGAGTATGAGGCCCCAATTACATGTTACTGCCTTCTCCAGCTATTTGAATGTGATATTAACCTGTTTCACTCTCAGATAGAAATTTAAACAATTTGTTGGCATGTTAAATTACACGAATGTTGCTGCAGTTTTCTTCAGTGCTTCTGTGTGTTATCACTTGCATGTGACAATTCATTTTGTACATCTTAGCAGTAGTCCTTTTCATTACAGTCCTTCATTCATTTTCATTTTAAACAGTGCTACCGTACATTGTTGCCGTGGTCCAGAAGGAAAAGCAGCATCTGGAATGGGCATCCCCTCGTTTTATCTTGATAGTGTAGCTGTGTTCCCATAAGGGGATGGTAGTGGTTATGTCACTTCCAAGTTCAAGGAGGCTCAACATGTAATCTGGTACAATTTATTAATTGGAGTTGCCCCCTTTTTAAAAACCAGCAAAACTTGATCACCTAATTAATTATACATACTAACTGTTTATTAGGAGAGCTAAATATTATATTCAGTTAGAATTCAGCGAGAGCAGTGAAAATGATTCAGAGTGACAATATACAGACTTAACAGAAACATTTGCTAGTAGGAAGCTGTTTGTCAATCACCAGTTGTAGGAAGATTCAAGCATGAAACAGATGGGAAAATGAGAATATTTGTATCCCATGATTATGTAAATCTCTTTGTCTACTAGACACTTAAATATTGTTGCAAATTGACTTGAAAGAAATAGTTTTGCTCCTTTTCAGAATTTTTTGATAAAAATAAAGGACTAAATTAAGGAAACCAGCATGCATGAATCAGGCAGATGAAAATTTGAACCTGGATCTGCATATCCTGGAAGAACACTTTAGCTATTGCCTTCGTGGGCAAAGGGAAGATTTTTTTTTCTTTTATTCAGCTTAAACTATTAGTCTAATTCCCTCTCAACTTGCAAATAAAGTTGACTAAATTAGTTGACTAAACTGATTTTTTTTTAAACAAATAGACTATTGTGAGAGAAATTATCCATCTTTCTCTGACATCACGGTGAGCATTCTCTATTTCCTGCATCTTTTGCTAAAAGTGAAGTGTGTAAGTTCCTCAAGGAACAGATTATACCCTAATTCTGCGTGTGTAGCGACAGAGGCCATTCCTGCTCCTTCCTTCTGCGGGACCCACAGGGAGTAAGAGGCTGCTGGTGGTTTAGAATAAGAGTGCTTGGCAGAATAGTCCTAGCTAATGATGGTAAATAAAGGCCATGTTGTGGGGCTTAAATCTTGGCTTAGAACTTCATCAATAACTTTTTTTCTAGTATTTCACAAGCAAAAGGTCTTTTAAATAGGACGAATGCATTTCAATGTGGATTGTCAGCTGCTTCATCTGATAATTAGCAGCTACAAGTATTTTACATTTCAGGTTTTAAATTTTGCTGTGAAAGATTGCTCTACACTTCATAACAAAAAGACAATTCAAATGTCTTCATTCAAATTGCAAAGAGAATGCATATATACTTACACCCTACTTAATTCGGATGCTAACCAGAGATGGCATGCCTCAAAAAGCATTTCTTTGTACTCTCTTGAATGCTGATATTGCTGGTGGAGCCTACTATTTTTATAGACTGTATCATTTTGCACATTCTTAAAAGATAAAAGTAATTGCAAGTAAGTTGGATTGTAGCTGTTTCACAAAGATCAGCACTTTCACTAATATGCCCTTGGGGACCATATGCAATTCCTGGTTCCCAGATACTCAACGAGCATGTTGCAGAGCTTTCCAACCGGAAAACATTGCTGTATACAATTTTGAAGCTTTCAGCTGGAGTAAGCAAGGATGACATTTTGTCATCTTATCGTCTGACTTTTCTTTTTAGAGATTTCTTTTTTATTGTTGCTGTTGTGTTTCCTCTCTGAAGTTTTGCTGATCATTTCAGTTTTAATAGAATTGGAAAAGCCCCAATTGATATTATAATATTATAAACAATAAATTTATCTGATTAGAGCAAAGTACTGCTTAATCTCCAGTTATCTTGCAGGGAAATGCACTCCATGGTGGAATTTTGCTGAAAATTTAAGAGAGGATAAGATTTTGAATTTTGTTTTGGTTTTAGAAAACTAAACATACACAACAGCTGTAATTCCACAGCTGCCTGTCAGTCCTTAGTTTGATTCGATTTCCTTTGCTGTGATTGCCAAGGGAACAGATTGTTCTCACTTACTGTGATACATTGTGAATATCTGCTGGTTAAGAGTAACACCAATGCCACACATGTGTCTGTAGGTTTCCATACAGCATTTTGGTGGCCATGACTTTCTGGGTCACTTTGCTGTCTCAGGTCCTAAGGCTACGGATCTTAATTCTTACTGAATTTTGGTGAGGTTAGGGACACTTCGCTCACCTGAGATCTCAGCAGATATGGATGTTACTGGCTGGAGCAAAGCCTCCTGCAGCAAAACGTGGTGCTGCTGTGGGTTTACTGTGCAGTGTCTCCTCAGTACAGTCAGTTCACTCCAAAATGAACCAATATAATTAATGATCTTTCAGAACGTTGCATAATTACTGTGAGTGGTGCACTGAGGTAGGAATTGCTACAATTAAAGGATGAGGTCTGGCAAATAGTTGTTCGTGTAGTCCAGAAGTTTTTGATGTTCACATCAAAGCAGTTTGGAGAATTTTAAAACTGGCAAGCCAAGAGCTTTATGATAAGTGCCCTCCTTGGTGGTTTGATCGATAATGAAATCCAGGTACATTGTATTATGGTTTTCATCTACAGAATATAGGGTTAAATATGAGCTGACTTTCCCAGGCATGTTGTCTAGCACAGAGACTCCAGACAAACAAAATAGTAGCCCCAGGGCTGATACAAAACATGTAATAAAAATAGGCTGCCAAAGGGAATATGACTTTTGTAAATATCCTAAGTATTGTATATGCTCCCTAAGGTCAGACTGCTTTGTCCTTAAAAAAGTGATTGCAGTCTCTCTTGCTAACAGCAGGACGTTATTAATACTTGTATTACTGCTCCCATTGTGATAGAGACCCGTTGAGCTGGATTGTTTTCTACTGATTGCAGTCAAAATAAGTAAGGCAGAAAAGGGAGGAATGGAAGGATAAAGATACAGAGCAGCAAGGAAGAGAAAGGAAAAAAACAGGGGCATGGAACAGGCAGAAAAAAAACGAATAAAGACACAAAAAAAGAAAAATGTCATCTTACTGGTGGTTTGTGTGACAGATATGTGTGTGATAGAAGGGAGGCAATCACTTCCCAAAGAAGTATAATTTAAATGCTTCCAGACTTCTATTTGAGTAGAACCCAGGAAAACAAAACATCAGCCAAAACCAAAATCACACACGTGCACACCCTGAGGAGGATGCCTGTTCTCCCAACTAGACTCGGAGCTAAGCTACAAGAGCTGCTGCATCTTCCTTTGACAGCCTCTCCTCTTCTTTCATTTCCTCAATTTGGAAAATCTCTCTCCCTTCTGTAAAGCGCAGGTCTGTATGAGGGCAGGAGGAACACCTTTGTCCTGGTTCCGGCTGGGACAGAGTTAACTTTCTTCCCAGTAGCTTGGGGGGTGTGCTGTGTTTTGGGTTTGGTATAAGAGGAGCGTTGATGGCCCATCGATGCTTTGGTTGTTGTGGGGTGGTGCTTGCACCTTTTTGGCCTCCCATGCCCTGCCAAGTGCAGGGGAAGCTGTTGTGGTGGGGGGGAGCACAGCCGGGGTGGTTCCCCATGGTATATTCTATACCATGTGATGTCATGCTCAGTATAAAAACTGTGGGGGGGGGGTGGGGGGGCTCGCCCCCGTTCGTGACACGCGGTCAGCGGTCGGTGAGCAGTTGCATTGTGCATTGCCTGCTTTGTGTATTCTGTTATTGTTGTTGTTCTCATTGTTATTATTACTGTTCTACTTTGTTTTATTTCAATTATTAAACTGTTTTTATCTCAACCCGGGAGTTTTCCTCCTTGTGCCCTCCCGATTCTCTCCCCATCCCACCGGAGGCGGGGGGATGAGCGAGCGGCTGCATGGGGTTTATTTGCTGGCTGGGGTTAAACCACGACAACCTTACAGGCAGATACTTAAATTGCCCGTTCAGTCTTTGCTCAGTTCAGATTGCCTTCACTCATTGTCACAGCACAGAATTATTGAGAAGCAGTTGAACATTAAATATTTAAACTACACTTGGAAAAATAGATCAGGCTTGCTAGACATCCCAGATAAGATGGGATTGCCCATATTCTGCTGTGAAAGCCATTGCCCAGTAGGAAGAGCACGGGGGGAACAGGTTTTCTGAGACTTGTGCTGTGCCTGCCTTTTTTTTCTGTCATTGCATGTTTGGGAGAGCAGTTACTCTGTGTGTGCAACAAAATCACACAAAGTAGACATGTGCAAGATACCTGGTGTGGCCCGTACCGCTGATTTACAGATGTGCAGAGAAACTTTACCTGGGATATATCACATTCCAGATTGCGCTTGCTCTTGTGCAATGCTGGTAGTTTGGGGCATGTGTGATTTTGGTTTTTGTTGAGATTGTGCTGAATTCTCACAACCTTGAGTTTAACCTTTTGGTTTTGTCTCCACCGCAGTGCCCCGAGTCCTGAGATGACTTTTCTCTCAATGTGTGAGTCATTGCTGGGTGTTCAATATCAGTGTCACTTCAGCTGGAGCTGTTGGGGTCGGAGGGATTGTAGTGGGCTTGTTTTGTGCTAAGTCAGTGACAGGGAGAAGATCTGCTCTGGTGACCTTCGCTTGTGTTGCTTATGTCTCCTACAGACCCATATGGGACACTCCAGTGTTCTTGTCTTTAAAATTCACTCTTACTAAGAGGCTGAGACTTGCACCTACCATCCAAGTAAGCAGAGTTGACATTTGATTTACAGTAAAAAAACTTCCCCCCAAATTCTGCTCAGATTTTTTTTCTCTCTGTTGTCCATTTTCTGTTTGCTCGGTTTCAATTTTCAAACTAATGGTGGCTTCTTTTGCAAACTAACAGTAGCAAATGTCATTCTACTGCTCTACTTTGCCATTTCTTCTATGTTGTTCCAATTGTAAGCAAAAACAATGCAGAGCAGAATCCATACAGTGCTCACTCAGTTTCTTTTTGGCCTAGGAAAATAAAGCAATTCGTTTGAATCTCCTTGAGGGTAGCTCTGTTTAACAATCGAAGAGAAAAACAATTTCAGTCGCAGACAGTAATCTCAGAGTGTTTTCCATCATGTTGTGTTGATTTCATTGTTGATCCTGGTTCAAAAAATGAAGTACGAGTCCATAAAGCATTTAGCTTACATCCAGCTATTAAAAACATGTACTTCTGTTTTTTTTGTTAAACTTAAATTCTAACCACATGCATTTTAATTGATGATCTGTACTGGAATTTAAATAAGGTGAAATACACAGTGATTATATTCACTGTATTAATATTAGCAGCCATAAAGTAGTAAATACACATCAAACAGAATTTTTCCTCCTTCGTTTTTAAATGGGCTGGGAGCTAAAGCGGCGCATACACAATGTTTTAAGTGGGCAAGAGAGACAAAATCAAAGCTATAATCAGAACTTTTAAAGGGTTTGTTCTCGGAGAATGAATAGGCTTATAGTAAGTTAAAGGCAAGTTACACTAGAGAGAGAGTTTGGAGAAGCATAGGACAATATTCATCTGGGCTAGCAAGTGTATGATGAACAAAAGTCTTTCTATGGAGAAATTAGTGGTGCATAGCTTCCGATGTAAAACAGCAGTGTTCGTGTTGGCTTCATAGTCTCATTACCCTCCCTTGAGGGGGAAGGTTGACAACCTAATTCTCTGTAACAAGACGCGTAAGTCCAAGAAGATAGATAGAATCATTTAGGTTGGAAAAGACCCTTAAGATCATCGAGTCCAACCGTTAACCTAACACTGCCAAGTCCACCACTAAACCATGTCCCTAAGCGCCACGTCTACACGTCTTTTAAATACCTCCAGGGATGGTGACTCAACCACTTCCCTGGGCAGCCTGTTCCAATGCTTGACAACCCTTTCGGTGAAGAAATTTTTCCTAATATCCAATCTAAACCTCCCCTGGCGCAACTTGAGGCCATTTCCTCTTGTCCTATCGCTTGTTACTTGGGAGAAGAGACCGACACCCACCTCGCTACAACCTCCTTCCAGGTAGTTGTAGAGCGCGATGAGGTCTCCCCTCAGCCTCCTTTTCTCCAGGCTAAACAGTCCCAGTTCCCTCAGCTGCTCCTCATAGGACTTGTTCTCTAGACCCTTCACCAGCTTCGTTGTCCTTCTTTGGACACGCTCCAGCACCTCAATGTCTGTCCTGTAGTGAGGGGCCCAAAACTGAACACAGTATTCGAGGTGCGGTCTCACAAGTGCCTGCTCAGGACACTGGTTGAGAGAGTCCCTTGGGAGACAGTCCTGAAGGGCAAAGGGGTCCAGGAAGGCTGGACACTCTTCAAGAAGAAAGTCTTAAAGGCGCAGGAGCAGGCTGTCCCCATGTGCCGCAAGAAGAACGGGCGGGGAAGACGACCAGCCTGGCTGAACGGGGAGCTCTGGCTGGGACTCAGGAAAAAAAGGAGAGTTTATCACTTGTGGAAGAAGGGGCAGGCAACTCAAGAAGAGTACAGGGATCTCGTTAGGTCGTGCAGAGAGGAAATTAGAAAGGCAAAAGCCCAGCTAGAACACAATCTGGCCACTGTCGTGAGAGACAACAAAAAATGTTTTTACAAGTATATTAATGACAAAACGAGAGCCAAGGAGAATCTCCATCCTTTATTGGATGCGGGGGGAACATTGCCACCGAGGACGAGGATAAGGCTGAGGTACTTAATGCCTTCTTTGCCTCAGTCTTTAGTAGTCAGACCAGTTATCCTCAGGGTATTCAGCCCCCTGAGCTGGAAGACAGGGACGGCGAGCAGGATAAACCCCCCATAATCCAAGAGGAAGCAGTTAACGACCTGCTACGACATTAGGAAAAATTTCTTTACTGAAAGAGTGGTCAAGCCTTGGAACAGGCTGCCCAGGGAAGTGGTTGAGTCACCATCCCTGGAAGTATTTAAAAGACGTGTAGATGAGGCGCTTAGGGACATGGTGTAGTGGGCATGGTGGCGTTGGGTTGATGGTTGGACTCGATGATCTTAGAGGTCTTTTCCAACCTTAATGATTCTATGATTCTATGAGTACAAAGGGACAATCACTTCCCTAGTCCTGCTGGCCACACTATTTCTGATACAAGCAAGGATGCTATTGGCCTTCTTGGCCACCTGGGCACACTGCCGGCTCATATTCAGCCGGCTGTCGACCAACACCCCCAGGTCCTTTTCCGCCAGGCAGCTTTCCAGCCACTCTTCCCCAAGCCTGTAGCGTTGCCTGGGGTTGTTGTGGCCCAAGTGCAGGACCCGGCACTTGGCCTTGTTGAACCTCATACAGTTGGCCTCGGCCCATCGATCCAGCCTGTCCAGATCCCTCTGCAGAGCCTTCCTACCCTCGAGCAGATCAACACTCCCGCCCAACTTGGTGTCGTCTGCAAACTTACTGAGGGTGCACTCGATCCCCTCATCCAGATCATTGATGAAGATATTGAACAGGACCGGCCCCAAAACTGAGCCCTGGGGAACACCACTCGTGACCGGCCGCCAACTGGATTTAACTCTATTCACCACCACTCTTTGGGCCCGGCCATCCACCCAGTTTTTAACCCAGCGAAGAGTACGCCCATCCAAGCCATGAGCAGCCAGTTTCTCCAGGAGAATGCTGTGGGAAATGGTGTCAAAGGCTTTACTAAAGTCCAGGTAAACTACATCCACAGCCTTTCCCTCGTCCACTAAGCGGGTCACCTTGTCATGGAAGGAGATCAGGTTAGTCAAGCAGGACCTGCCTTTCATAAACCCATGCTGACTGGGCCTGATCACCTGGTTGTCCCGTACGTGCCGCGTGATGGCACTCAAGATGATCTGCTCCATAACCTTCCCCGGCACCGAGGTCAGACTGACAGGCCTGTAGTTCCCTGGATCCTCCTTCCGGCCCTTCTTGTAGATGGGCGTCACATTTGCTAACCTGGTGCAGTCTGCAAAATGGATGAAGAAATACATGAAGTATTATCATAATATTTTACGAGTAATGGGTAAATGCTGACAATTTAGAAATTTGTGAAAACACACCAAAAAAAGTATGCTCACAATTCTTTTTATAAGAGAGCAAATAACTTCATTGGATGCGTTATTTCATTGTAAATAACTTCCTGCCCAGAGCTCCGATGTCTCAGTGGAATGTTAATATCTCTATGATCACATTCAACACATTTAATATGTTGTAAATCTGACATCTTGCCTATTCAACAAGATGTTAATATCATACTCAATTTTCATTATAGAGTTTATTATCATAGCTGCACCAAAAAAGTGGTCTCGTTTCCTAAACATTGCTCTCTGGAATTCTGACAAAACCCTTAGTTTAGGGATTATTGCCTTTGAGCGTTGGAATGAGTTATAATTCAAACAAAAATAGCCAAAGGGAAAATTATTTAATCTTTATAATAGCATTTGTAGGAAGAGAAAAAACAGGTGAAAATGGGGTTGGGGGTCTTTGGTAGATCTTAGTGGTTGAGAAGCAAAGAGTGAGAGAGACACTTGAGGGACCAGGGGTCACTACAGCTACTGTTTGGTAAACGCTTGATCCTACTGGGGATATGCACTTTTAACTGCAGCTTCCCGAGGCAGGAACAAGGAGCAGTGGCAGACATGCATGCTTGCAGTCTGGGCTGATCTCTGCCCACTGCTTAGAAATCAGTAGCATGATGAATCCAACCGTGGTTGGGCTGTTTGTCTGCACGATGGCCCAGACAGACAGTCTACGGGCAAGCATTGTCTCAGACTGTGACTTTTGTGGTGCCTCAGATGTTGACTTCTCAATATATTACATAATATGCTGGTTATATGGAAAATAGTTGTCCTGGTTTCGGCTGGGATAGGGTTAAATTTCTTCCTAGTGCTGTGTTTTGGATTTAGTATGAGGAGAATGTTGATAACACACTGATGTTTTCAGTTGTTGCTAAGCGCCCTCCTAGTCCAAGGACAGCTCCCATGCCTACTGACTGAGCTAGGTACACAAGATGGGAGGGAACATAATCAGGACAGCCAGCCCAGCTGGCCAACGGGGTATTCCATACCATGTGATGTCATGCTCAGTATATGAATGGTAGGCACGATCCAGGAAGGGCCGATCGCTACTTGGTTATCGGTCAGCGCGGGTGGTGAGCAATTGCATTGTGCATCACTCATTTTGTATAGTCTATCATTATCATTATTATTTTCCCTTTTCTGTTCTATTAAACTGTCTTTATCTCAACCCACGAGTTTTCCTCACTCTTACCCTTCCGATTCTCTCCCCGTCCCGCTGTGGTGGTGGTGGGGGGAGTGAGCGAGCAGCTGCGTGGTATTTGGCTGCCTGCCAGGTTAAACCACGACAATAGTATATTTGCTTAGGCAGGTGTAGAAACATTGTTTTGATGTATAATATATTTGGATTAAAAAAGCGAACTAGGTTTTTTTGTTTTGTTTTTTCTTGAAGAAAATGTGTCTACTCCACTGGACTTCCTACTCCCTGGAGGCTACAAATGCATATCCACAGAACAGTTGGTGAAACTGCTTTAAATTTCAAAATTGAGAGAGGAGGGGCCTATAGAAAACGGGTCATTCTTTTCTTTTTTTGAATTTTCATGGAAAAATTCTCATTTCAAGCTTTTCTGATTTTAAAATAAAGAAACACAAAATGGAATGTGATTAAAAATGGAGAACGTGGGATACATTTTTATTCTACCTTGTCCTGCTTGCCTTCCAGCTTGAGTAATAGCAAAACAGAAGATATTAAAAATGTTACTTCTGAATGTGTTTCCCTGCCCACTCTCACCCTTCAGTTCCCAACGTTTCTTTCTTCCAGACAAAAACCAGTAAATTAGTGATGAGGGAGGGAAAGAGGGGACAACCTGACACTTCCCAGTTTTCAGACCTTTCTGTTAAGAGTCTGCTTTAGGAGTCCAGGCTCAGTCAGCTCTCTCTGTATACGGTCAGTGGGGAGAAAGGGAAAGAGTTATCCTTTAGGCCAAGTTAACATGTCCTATTTCCTCTTAGTTTTAAAACTTCTTAAAGAGAAACCAGAATTTCACCGTGATATAACTTCAGTGAAGAGCTTTTCCCACAGAAGTTTTTGTAAAGACAGACCTGCGTTCCTGGCAACTCCTCTGGGTTCAAAGTAGATTCAAAGTGCATTCAAACCTTCTCCTTGTATCTGATCTTAAATTAGGTTCTTTTCCTGCAGAAATTTCTCTTTATGACACGGGAGCTCAAGAAAACTACTTGGCATGCATGAATGTATTTAAAATGTGTTTGCAGGAATGGTCCCTCCTTGATTATTCTTAGAAGCTCACCTGCGTTAAAGGATTGCTCTTTTGGTCCCCTGAATGGGCACTAAAGATGCTGTATGAAAAGATTTGCAGAGGGTAGCATTTCCATAACTCTACTGACTTCCCTGGACTTATGCCAAAGTGCATAAGAAGAAAGTTCTCTGCTTGACTTTCCAAGCTGAGTTTATTGGCAAGAGTCTTGTTTGTGCTGTTTCTTGTCCTCACACTGACCCATATTTGAGTAGCAGTTTTATTAAACATGCCTGGAAGGGTCATTTATGGTGCCCCTCCAGATTTACATCAGTGGAAGCACTGCGATCCTGGGAAGCAATGTTGTTTGACCTTAGGATGGACTTGCCAGAATTGAGTTGTAGTTCTAGATCCTGGGCTAAATTTCTGTGCTCCTCAAGGAGTCGTATCATGCCAAATTCTGCCTTCAGTTACCCACTAAGGTTTATTATGGGATGTCAGTATTGGCTATTTCTCCAGCTATAAAATGGAGGAAAAAGCCTAATTTATGCCTCACAGAAAAAAGAACTTGATAACTTACCCTGAAGATGTAGTGTTCCTGTTATAGCAAAGAAGGTCGCTGTAAATTGAGTCTTCAAATAACTTGCTCGACTTTGTTTACTTATGGTGATTTGCTGTCATTCCAGTTCAACAAAATGCTACTGTTTGAGATAAGAAGAAAAAATGCTCCCTTTTTAAAGTATATTTTTTCATATCCACCGGGAGACAAATTAGATTTTTGTGGCGTTTTCTTATGTTGCAAAAATATCCAGAGTATTTCCACAGTGGGAATAAGCTGATGGTACATCGCGGGAACATCTCCAGTGAAAATAGCCGTGGTGGAGTGAAAAGAGCAGCAGAAAACAAGTATTCGAGAGCAAGAATGGCTAGCATGTACACATATATTTATTTACACATCCTCGTTTGCAATATGGACTGCTGGATATTTTTAAGTACCAGGAAAAAAAGACTTCAAACATTTTCATTGACCTTAGAGCCATTACAGTTATAAGTCGTTCCAATGAAAAGAAAATTGTTCCAAGAAATTTTCCTTAAGGACCTGACAAAGACTTAATGCAGGACAAATATATCTTCAGGATGGAAATAGAGAGGAAACTTTCCTGCATTCAGATTCTTCTAAATTGTATATTTGGACTGAAGACCCTGGCTGTATTCCATATTTTCCAATTTGGTGCTTTGCTCTGTAGGGCTTCTCTTTTGGAAGAAAGAACCAAGCAAATATACCAATCCTTTTAATTAAATGCCATCTTGACCTTGCTTCTTGGAAATATAATGGCTCAGAGGCTGAAAAATTACAGCAAGTGTTTAATACTGAAATCCAGTCTCAGTTGTAAGAAGATTAACTGTTTCAAAAGATTCAATATCCTGCCTGTTACAATGGGATGCACATGGAAAAAAGCTGCAAAGCAGCATCAAAGACCTGGAAAAGTCTGTGTAGTGTCTCGCTCTCGAGGCACGCGATTGGTATTTGTGGGAAATGCTTGAGAACACGAGTCTCAGAAGTGGTCCTAACCAAATGCTACCATCCCTGAGTTGCCCTGTTAACTAAATAGGGCTGCTGTGGGGAAGACCTGGACCATGAATCCTTACATCATCCCAAGCTGCATGGTAATTATGACAGAGAGAAGCAGAGGCTTCCAAAATTTGGGTCTGGAAGTCAAGTGTCAAATGGGTGTTCTGCAGCTGGATATCAATAACTGAATGAAAAGCTGCTTTACTCCTTTTTTTTTTTTTTTTTTTTTTAGGAAAATTGTAGTTCCTAAGCCCATTTATATAGCATGGAAAAAGTCTGTTTATGAGGAAGGCTTCTTTGGAGGAGCAGATTCTTGATAAATACAGAAGTAGATGCTAGATTCTGTTAGAAATAGCTTCTATTTTAAAAATTACTAAACTGCAGACTTTAAATAATTTCAAGTTTTTCCTTATTACTGGAGACAAAATGAATTTATAGAAACATTTTTTATTGTCTTTTACAGCAGTAGCCAAATTAAGTTCTAGTTGGGCTTTGGCCCTTCTAGTTTTCTCCCTGCATAACCTCACGACATCCTTGTAGTCCTCTAGTCCTCCTGAGTTGCCCATCCCTTCTTCCAAAGGTCATAAACTCTCCTTTTTTCCCTGAGTTCCAGCCAAAGCTCTCTGTTCAGCCAGGCTGATCTTCTTCCCCGCCGGCTCGTCTTTTGGCACATGGGGACGGCCTGCTCCTGCACCTTTAAGATTTCCTTCTTGAAGAATGTCCAGCCTTCCTGGACTCCTTTGCCCTTCAGGACTGTCTCCCAAGGGACTCTGTCAACCAGGCTCCTAAACAGGACAAAGTCTGTCCTCTGGAAGTCCAAGGTGGCAGTTCTGCTGACCCCCCTCCTTACTTCTCCAAGAATCGAAAACGCTATCATTTTATGATCACTATGCCCAAGACGGCCTCCAACCATCACATCACCCACAAGTCCTTCTCTGTTCCCAAACAACAGTTCCAGCGGGGCGCCTTCCCTAGTTGGCTCACTCACCAGCTGTGCCAGGAAGTTATCTTCCACACACTCCAGGAACCTCCTCGACTCTTTCCTCTCTGCTGTGTTGTATTTCCGGCAGACATCTGGTAAGTTGAAGTCCCCCACGAGAACAAGGGCTAGCGATCGTGAGACTTCTCCCAGCTGCTTATAGAATATTTCGCCTTCCTCTTCGTCCTGGTTGGGTGGTTTATAACAGACTCCCAGCAGGATATCTGCCTTGTTGGCCTTCCCCCTGATTCTTACCCATAAACACTCAACCCTATTGTCACCATCATTAAGCTCTAGACAGTCAAAACACTCCCTAACATACAGGGCTACCCCACCGCCTCTCCTTCCTTGCCTATCCCTTCTGAAGAGTTTATAGCCATCCATTGCAGCACTCCAGTTGTGCGAGTCATCCCACCATGTTTCCATGATGGCAACTATATCATAGTTTTCCAGCTGCACAATGGCTTCCAGCTCCTCCCGTTTGTTGCCCATGCTGTGTGCATTGGTGTAGATGCACTTCAGTTGGGCTATTGATCCCGCCACCTTTTTGGGGGGAGAAGCCCTCATTCCTATGTGACATTCTCAGGTGCTTCCATGGTTTCTAACACATCTATAACCCTCGCGTCCTTGCTGCCGCATGGATCTCCATCCCCTACCTCCACTGAGACGGCAGACTGAAGGACCTCGCTAGCACACCGTCCCTCAAACATTGGTGTGCTGCCCCCAGGCTTATCTCTAGCGAGCCTGGTTTTATCCCTTTCCCCCTTCAAATCTAGTTTAAAGCTCTTTCAATGAGCCCTGCTAACTCCTGTGCAAAGATCCTTTTCCCCCTTTGAGAAAGGTGCACCCCGTCTGTCGCCAGTAGGCCTGGTGTTGTGTAGACCGACCCATGATCAAAAAAACCCAAATTCTGCCAGTGACACCAGTCACGGAGCCAGGTATTGATCTGCTGGCTCTTCCTGTTTCTTCCCTCATCATTCCCTGCAACTGGAAGGATAGAGGAGAACACTACTTGTGCTCCTGAACCCTTAACCAGTCGTCCCAAGGCCCTGAAGTCTCTCTTGATTGTCCTCGGACTTCTAGTTGCAACTTCATCGCTGCCTACCTGAAAAATCAATAATGGATAATAATCTGAGGGCTGTACCAGGGTAGGAAGCTTTCTCTTCACATCTTTAACCCGGGCCCCAGGGAGGCAGCAGACTTCCCCAAGAAGTGGGTCCAGTTAGCATATTGGGCCTTCTGTTCCCTTCAGAAGGGAGTCTCCTATGACAATGACCCATCTTTTTTTCTTTATGGAAGTGGTTTTGACACAGGGCATAGGCCAACTTAACCTCGGCAACACCTCCAACCTAGATGAACCATCGTCCTCGTCATTGTTCGGTTCCACTTGCAGAGCCTCATACCTATTATGCAAGGGCACCTGGGAAGGTGGGGTAGTCACAGAGGAGACACGTCTGCTGCACTGGGCAGGAACTTGTCACCATTGCCCCCTATCCCTTAAGTCACTGCGTTCAGCCAGGTGGAGAGAGGATAGGGAATCCTCCGTATCATGTGTCCTGTCTGCCTGTTGGGCCTGTCTCAAAAGGAAGGTAGGGTGCAGTTCCAGTAGTCTCTCTCTCTCTCAGGCTCCCTGATACTCCTCAACCTAGTCACCTCCTCCCAGAGCTCTGTCACTAAGCTGAGGAGTTCCTCTACCTGGGTGCACCTCCCACAGGTGTGCTCACTACTGCCATCCAGTACTGGCATAAGAGTAGGGCACACCCTGCCGCCTGCCACCTGGGTGGCAGCATGTTCCCACCAGAGCTCTGTCTGGGAAGCTGCATCAGTCGTGGCAGGTGCAGAGCTTAGAAAGGCCACGGCTTTCTGCCGGGTGGATACCATTGCTCCCTGGTCGATCTGGCAGAGCTTCAGCGCCTTTCCCGCGCGAACTGCCGCACCACGCCCTGATCGCTAGCGTTCCCTAGGGGCTTCTTTTATACGAGGGGCGGCGGCTTGGCTGCCGTTGCTCCTGGCCCCGCCCAGGTCTCGTCAGCTGCTGTCTCACGAGCTGCGGGCTCCTGGCGGCTCTCTCGGCTCCCCCTGAGGTTCCCCCAGTTCAGGAACCCCCCCTGTGCACCACGCTAGAGCGCTCCGCTGAGGATCGTGCCGACACCGGAGCTGCTCGCCTCACCTCCTATGTTGTGTTCATCTAGATTGTTTTTAACAGGCAAACATTGTTCCAGTCTTTGCATATTTGTTTTTCATTTGAACTCAGATTAGATACTGTGACAGAAAGGCTAATATGCTCATTTCAGCCAAGTTTTCATTCCAGAGATGGCTGTTGATTAGCCAAAATGTGATCCTGAAAAACTACTGAGAGATGCTTTGAAACAGGCTCTTGGAAGGGCTGAATGGGGAAAAACAAAAGTGTACCAGATATTTTACCTACTTTTACACCAGCTTTTTAGGGGCTGCCAGCATGTGAGCCCAGGCAATGGTGACATCAAGTTTGTGATGGTGTCCGCATACCCTGATGTTTTATCCTTAGTGTTACCCTAGTAGAATTAGGTTCCTGGGCTTTGTAAGAGAAAAGTAACAAACAATAATGGAAATTAGAGTCATTTACAGGTGAATCAGAAGTAGTGAAGGAAAGTTGCTGACTAGTTATGCTTAGATTTTGAAAGGTGTTGCAAATGACTATTAATTTGATTTAATATGCTAGATTTAATTCAAGGTTACTGGAACACATTATAAATCAGAATGTAGATACTTGTGAGTTTATCTTTAAATATACCTGACTACTTCACTTTCTACCACTGCAAAGGTCAAGGCACACAGTCATAGTCCAAGGAAACATGAGTCAACCTATAATTGTTTTTAATCTCAGACTTCTAGGACAGTAGTAATCTGCTCCACATCTTCAGACATCTGCTTAAACCTCTAACTGCAAGTGCATTTATTTATTGGTCTTTAAGAAGTGGTTTAGTTCTGGTGTCACAGACATTCCCAAGGGGGTTTTACCAAGGGGTGTAACTGAAAGGTTAATCCCCAAAATGAAGCAGATCCTGCTGAATTCTGAGCAAAACACTTTCCTTACTGGAACTGGATTGAATTTGCACTATTGAAGGAGTGCATCTGTTCTGCTTTAGTCCTGATTAGGAGAGCCTCACCTCTGCCGGTGTCGCTAACCCCTTAGGCAGGCAGAAGGATCAGAGCCCAGCTGGTGGGAATCACATCAATAAAGTGAGATTGATTTGTCAGAGCTGGAGGTGATTAAAGTCTGTGGTACAGTGGTTACTCCAAGCAATAGCAATTTTTATGTTGTAGCTGTAGGACTGGTGTCACCAATAGAGGAGGTAAACACCCAGGTTTCAGGCCCTTGCTCAAGTGTGACTGAAAATTGAAGGTGAGCTTTTACTTTAAATATGTGTGGGTTTGTTGCAGGAATTATGCAGCCGCCACCTAGACCATGGTAGGAATTATGCAGCTGCCACCTAGTCCATGTTAGGAATTATGCAGATGCCACCTCCCATCTGGGTCACCAAATCTGTTACAGGAATTATGCCGCTGCCACCTAGACTGTGGTAGGAATTATGCAGATGCCACCTCAATAGGGCTTGGCCCTAGGTTCCTGCTCGAAGATGATGAGTCGCTAATCCACTGAGTAAATAAGTGATTTATTTATCCCACATGCAGAGCAGCTCCAGCTGGGTGCCTCCAAAGAGGGACCCCTACTGCAGATTGCATACCCCAATTATACCTGTACCACCCATCACCCGATCCCCAAGTCCAATCACTTAATTCTCGTCAGTGGTCTCTTGATTTCTTATTGGTTTTCCTGGTCGCTGGGCTGGCCTTCTGATAAATGCAGGAGAATTCAGGGAAGAACTGAGAGAGTGATCTGAGGGAATAGAGAGGATCTTCCTAGTTGGCTTGTCAAAGATACTGAATACAGACTTGATTGTATTCTAAAATGAGATTTGTAATCTATTTTTTTTTTTCATGTCAGTAAGTTATAAAGTGCTACTACATACAGGAATTAACCGATCCTTACTAATCTGATATTCCATATACTCTCTACCTGAGCACAGGTCCTCAGATGATACGTAAGCATCTGACTCCTACCGAAATTGATGGAGTGAAGCATCCAAATGGTTTGATGATCTGTGCCTTAGGGCATCACAGGGCTGAGAATAAACTTATGCTGATCTTGAAAAGACAGGGCTATAAAGACAAAGGCCTGCTTATAGTTTATAGTGAAGATATACCAGTCCATTGAAGATTTCAAAAATTTAAAAAAATTGCAAATTTTTTTATTTATTTATTTATAAGAATCATAGAATCATACAGGTTGGAAAAGACCTCTAAGATCATCGAGTCCAACCGTCAACCCAACACCACCATGCCCACTACACCATGTCCCTAAGGGCCTCATCTACACGTCTTTTAAATACCTCCAGGGATGGTGACTCCACCACTTCCCTGGGCAGCCTCTTCCAAGGCCTGACCACTCTTTCAGTAAAGAAATTTCTCCTAATGTTCAATCTAAACCTCCCCTGGCACAACTTGAGGCCATTTCCTCTTGTCCTATCGCTAGTTACTTGGCAGAAGAGACCAACACCCACCTCGCTACAACCTCCTTTCAGGTAGTTGTAGAGCGCGATGAGGTCTCCCCTCAGCCTCCTCTTCTCCAGGCTAAACAACCCCAGTTCCCTCAGCCGCTCCTCATAAGGCTTGTGCTCCAGGCCCTTCACCAGCTTCGTTGCCCTCCTCTGGACACGCTCCAGCACCTCCATGTCCTTCTTGTAGTGAGGGGCCCAAAACTGAACACAGTATTCGAGGTGCGGCCTCACCAGTGCCGAGTACAGGGGCACGATCACCTCCCTGCTCCTGCTGGCCACACTATTTCTGATACAGGCCAGGATGCTCTTGGCCTTCTTGGCCACCTGGGCACACTGCCGGCTCATATTCAGCCGGCTGTCGACCAACACCCCCAGGTCCTTTTCCGCCAGGCAGCTTTCCAGCCACTCTTCCCCAAGCCTGTAGTGTTGCCTGGGGTTGTTGTGGCCCAAGTGCAGGACCCGGCACTTGGCCTTGTTGAATCTCATACAGTTGGCCTCGGCCCATCGATCCAGCCTGTCCAGGTCCCTCTGCAGAGCCTTCCTACCCTCGAGCAGATCAACACTCCCGCCCAACTTGGTGTCGTCTGCAAACTTACTGAGGGAGCACTCGATCCCCTTGTCCAGATCATTGATGAAGATATTGAACAGGACCGGCCCCAGTACTGAGCCCTGGGGAACACCGCTCGTGACCGGCCACCAACTGGATTTAACTCCGTTCACCACAACTCTCTGGGCTCAGCCGTCCAGCCAGTTTTTTACCCAGCAAAGAGTGTACCTGTCTAGGCCGTGAGCCGCCAGCTTCTCTAGGAGAATGCTGTGGGAGACAGTGTCAAAGGCCTTACTGAAGTCCAAGTAGACCACATCCACTGCCTTTCCCTCATCCACTAGGCGGGTCACCTGGTCATAGAAGGAGATCAGGTTGGTCAAGCAGGACCTGCCTTCCATGAACCCGTGCTGGCTGGGCCTGATCCCCTGGTTGTCCCGGACATGGCTCGTGAGCACCCTCAAAATGAACCGCTCCATGATCTTCCCCGGCACCGAGGTCAGACTGACCGGTCTGTAGTTCCCCGGATCCTCCCTCCGGCCCTTCTTGTAGATGGGAGTCACATTGGCGAGCCTCCAGTCGTCCG
Source organism: Calonectris borealis (assembly GCF_964195595.1). NCBI lineage: Eukaryota > Metazoa > Chordata > Aves > Procellariiformes > Procellariidae > Calonectris > Calonectris borealis. Next base: position 37,528,331 of record NC_134351.1, on the reverse strand, counting down.
GGACCTCCCCAGTTAACCAGGACTGCTGGTAAATGATGGAGAGCGGCTCGGCAAGCTCCTCCGCCAGCTCCCTCAGTACCCTCGGGTGGATCCCATCCGGCCCCATAGACTTGTGAACGTCCAGGTGGCATAGCAGGTCATGAACTTCATCCTCTTGAATTATGGGGGGTTTATCCTGCTCACCGTCCCTGTCTTCCAGCTCAGGGGGCTGAGTACCCTGAGGATAACCACTCTGACTACTAAAGACTGAGGCAAAGAAGGCGTTGAGTACCTCAGCCTTATCCTCGTCCTTGGTGGCAACGTTCCCCCCCGCATCCAATAGAGGATGGAGATTCTCCTTGGCTCTCCTTTTGTCATTAACATACTTATAAAAGCATTTTTTGTTGTCTCTCACGACAGTGGCCAGGTTGAGTTCTAGCTGGGCTTTTGCCTTTCTAATTTCCTCTCTGCACGACCTAACGCGATCCCTGTACTCTTCCTGAGTTGCCTGACCCTTCCTCCACAAGTGATAAACTCTCCTTTTTTTCCTGAGTCCCAGCCAGAGCTCCCCGTTCAGCCAGGCCGGTCGCCTTCCCCGCCCGTTCTTCTTGCGGCACATGGGGACAGCCTGCTCCTGCGCCTTTAAGACTTCCTTCTTGAAGAACGTCCAGCCTTCCTGGACCCCTTTGCCCTTCAGGACTGTCTCCCAAGGGACCCTCTCGACCAGTGTCCTGAGCAGGCCAAAGTCCGCCCTCCGGAAGTCCATGGTAGCAGTTTTGCTGGCCCCCCTCCTTACTTCACCAAGTATCGAAAATTCTACCATTTCATGGTCGCTAAGCCCAAGCCGGCCTCCAACCACCACATCTCCCACCAGTCCTTCTCTGTTTGTGAACAGCAGGTCAAGCGAGGCATCTCCCCTGGTGGGCTCGCTTACCAGCTGCGTCAGGAAGTTATCCTCCACACACTCCAGGAACCTCCTCGACTGTTTCCTCTCTGCCGTGTGGTATTTCCAGCAGACATCCGGAAAGTTGAAGTCCCCCACGAGAACAAGGGCTAGCGACTGGGAGACTTCTGCCAGCCTCTGGTAGAATATTTCGTCTGCCTCCTCGTCCTGGCTAGGTGGTCTATAACAGACTCCCAGCTGGATATCTGCCTTGTTGGCCTTCCCCCTCATCCTTACCCACAAGCACTCGACCTCGTCATCACTACCATCGAGCTCTAGACAGTCGAAGCATTCCCTAACATACAGGGCTACTCCACCGCCTCTCCTTCCTCGCCTGTCCCTTCTGAAGAGCTTATAGCCATCCATTGCAGCACTCCAGTCGTGAGACTCATCCCACCGTGTTTCCGTGATGGCGACTAAGTCATACTTACCCCGCTGCACAATGGCTTCCAGCTCCTCCTGTTTGCCGCCCATGCTGCGTGCATTGGTATAGATGCACTTCAGCTGGGCTGCCGATTTCTCCCCCGACAATGGCGTGCGGTCCCTAGGCTCTTCTCTAGAGAGCCTGGTTTTATCCCCGTCCCCCTTCGAATCTAGTTTAAAGCCCTCTCGATGAGCCTGGCCAACTCACACGCGAGAATCCTTTTCCCCCTGCGAGACAGCTGAACTCCGTCCGTCGCCAGCAGGCCCGGTGCCGTGTAAACCTCCCCGTGGTCAAAGAAGCCAAAATTCTGTCGATGGCACCAGCCCCTGAGCCACGTGTTGATCCGATGAGTTTTCCTGATCCTTTCGGTGTTCTGCCCCGCCACTAAAGGGATCGAGGAAAAAACTACCTGTGCTCCCGATCCTCCCACCAGTCGCCCCAGCGCCCTGAAGTCCCTTTTGATCCCTTCGGGACTTCTCCCTGCAACCTCCTCACTGCCAGCCTGTATAACCAGTAGTGGGTAGTAATCGGAGGCCTGCACGAGACTAGGGAGCTTCCTAGTAATGTCCTTCACCCGGGCCCCAGGGAGGCAGCAGACTTCCCTGTGGGATGGGTCCGGCTGACAAATTGGGCCCTCGGTCCCCCTCAGAAGGGAATCACCAATGACAATTACCCTCCTTTTTTTCTTAGTGGAGGCAGTCGTAATTTGTGGGGCTGGCTGCCTCGCCTCGGGCAACCCCCTGGATGGGCCTTCATCTGCGTCCTCGTTCGTCTGGCCCTCAAGTTCCAGAGCCCCATATCTGTTTTGTAGGGGCAGCTGGGAAGGTTGAGGCGAGGAAGGCCGGCCGGGGGTTCGCCTGGCACCCGGAGCAGGGACCTGTGTCCATTCCCCCCCGTCGCCTGGGTCTCCTCCTTCTGCCTGGTGGCAAGAGGGCAGGGGTTCTTCCGCTTCTTGCGGAGCCTCCGTGTGCTGCCCTTGCCTCAGGGATGGCAGGGTGCGGCTCCACCAATCTATCTCTCTCTCGCACTCCCTGATGCTCCTTAGCCTCTCCACTTCCTCCTTCAGCTCTGCCACCAGGCTGAGCAGATCATCCACCTGGTCGCAACGCACACAGGCATCGTCTCTGCTGCCCTCCTGTACAAGGGACAGGCTCAGGCACTCCCTGCAGCCGGAGACCTGGACAGATGTGTGTTTGCGTAGGGGCTCCGTCTGGGTCGCCACGTTTCTCCTGGCGATGGCTTTCAGCCGAGTGGATACCATGGCCAGGTCCTCTTCTGGGAGGGCGACGACCACGAGCTGAGCTAGCCTCTGGAGCCTGGAGGGGGGCTGTGCCCTGCTCGCACGCCCTGCCGGCGCAAACTGCCGCGCCGCGCCACGCCCCGGGTCGCCGCGCTCCGGGTCGCTCGCGCTCCCTGGGGGCTGCTCTTGTACCTGAGGGGGTTCGGCCGCTGTCCCTCCTGGCCCCGCCCACGCTGAGTCAGAGCTGCCGCTCGTCAGGAGCTCGCTCCTCCGGCTCGGGGGAGGGGGGCTGGGGCACCCTCTCGCTCCCTGCGCTGTTGCCTTCGCGGTTTTTGCCGCGGTTTCGCCGCTTCAGGAAGGGTCCCCCGGCGCGATCCTCCGCTCCAGAGCCCTTCGCCTCGGTGGCTTCGAATGAAACGAAATGGCGGGTGCCCTGGGTTTTAAACTGCCGCTGTCCCTCCTGGCCCCGCCCACGCTGAGTCAGAGCTGCCGCTCGTCAGGAGCTCGCTCCTCCGGCTCGGGGGAGGGGGGCTGGGGCACCCTCTCGCTCCCCTGCGCTGTTGCCTTCGCGGTTTTTGCCGCGGTTTTGCCGCTTCAGGAAGGGTCCCCCGGCGCGATCCTCCGCTCCGGAGCCCTTCGCCTCGGTGGCTTCGAATGAAGCCTAGAATAAGCAGCCTAGAACTGCTGACTATCCAAACAAATTATGCAAGAACCAAGCTGGTTTTTGTTGCTTTTTCTTTTTTTTTTAAATCCTGTATTACCCACAACCAAAAATAACTTTAAAAATCTATGGTGAGACAGAAAAGTGCTAAAAAACCAGAACTTAATTGCTCATATGCAACAACTTCCGAGTTAGGCGATTCCTTGTAAAACACAATCAAATTGCTTCATCCTGAAGGGAACTGCGAGACATTTCACAAAAGCTGAATTCCAGGGGCTAAATCCCATTTTCACCATCGCTTAAAGCAGCATAAATCTAGAGAAGCTCAACCAAAGCCAATGGAGCTACATCCAATTTGCACTGGTGTTGCAAAACAGATTTTTGACTCTAGCTAACTTCTTTGTTCACAGGCACTACAAAACAAACACGAGGTATTCTTGCTGTCTTGGATAAGACAGTAATTTATGTAGCATTTTTATGTGTATATGCTGTCATATCTCAACCTAAATTTCTTCCAAGAGAATCCATGCTTTGCCGTTACAGACAGCTAAGACATTGCCAGAACCTTCCTAACTTCAGCAGTTGAGATGCTAAGTTTATAAATAATTTTCTTTTGTTATGATTTTCAGCTATATGCTGTAAGAGGAAAAATGAAGGGCTCTATGGCTAATCCTCCATCTAAACATTGACTTTACGAAGGGAACGATTGACCATCCAGCTGTAGCCTATGAACTACCTCGGAGCATTTAACAGAACAGTACATGGTGGAAAATTTACTTTTTAAGAAGGAAATTAAAAAAAAAAAAAGATTTTGTAAACAGAAGTAATAAAGGCTTACTATAAACAATACAAACAAAAAGCAGTAGGTGTCTGTGTCTCTCAAAGTCTTTTAAAGCTAATGCATTTAGTCTGAGTAAAGCAGGCAAATAACCTGCCATGCTCTATGTGTCTTGTTATTTTTACAGCTGCTACCAAATAATAAAAAAAATCTTGCATTTACTTGTAAAACTCATGCTTCAGTAAAAAGGGGTGCCAAAAAAAATTATCATCTCCGAGACACTAACAGTTACACTTCATAAAGATATCATGAAAGGTTTTGGGGAGTCTTCCAAACGGGGAATGTCTTCCTGTTATGGGGTAAAAGATGGAAAAGCATCTTCAAAGACAATCAACTTCATTTTGTCTCCAGTAATAAGGAAAAACTTGAAATTATTTAAAGTCTGCAGTTTAGTAATTTTTAAAATAGAAGCTATTTCTAACAGAATCTAGCATCTACTTCTGTATTTATCAAGAATCTGCTCCTCCAAAGAAGCCTTCCTCATAAACAGACTTTTTCCATGCTATATAAATGGGCTTAGGAACTACAATTTTCCTAAAAAAAAAAAAAAAAAAAAAAGGAGTAAAGCAGCTTTTCATTCAGTTATTGATATCCAGCTGCAGAACACCCATTTGACACTTGACTTCCAGACCCAAATTTTGGAAGCCTCTGCTTCTCTCTGTCATAATTACCATGCAGCTTGGGATGATGTAAGGATTCATGGTCCAGGTCTTCCCCACAGCAGCCCTATTTAGTTAACAGGGCAACTCAGGGATGGTAGCATTTGGTTAGGACCACTTCTGAGACTCATGTTCTCAAGCATTTCCCACAAATACCAATCGCGTGCCTCGAGAGCGAGACACTACACAGACTTTTCCAGGTCTTTGATGCTGCTTTGCAGCTTTTTTCCATGTGCATCCCATTGTAACAGGCAGGATATTGAATCTTTTGAAACAGTTAATCTTCTTACAACTGAGACTGGATTTCAGTATTAAACACTTGCTGTAATTTTTCAGCCTCTGAGCCATTATATTTCCAAGAAGCAAGGTCAAGATGGCATTTAATTAAAAGGATTGGTATATTTGCTTGGTTCTTTCTTCCAAAAGAGAAGCCCTACAGAGCAAAGCACCAAATTGGAAAATATGGAATACAGCCAGGGTCTTCAGTCCAAATATACAATTTAGAAGAATCTGAATGCAGGAAAGTTTCCTCTCTATTTCCATCCTGAAGATATATTTGTCCTGCATTAAGTCTTTGTCAGGTCCTTAAGGAAAATTTCTTGGAACAATTTTCTTTTCATTGGAACGACTTATAACTGTAATGGCTCTAAGGTCAATGAAAATGTTTGAAGTCTTTTTTTCCTGGTACTTAAAAATATCCAGCAGTCCATATTGCAAACGAGGATGTGTAAATAAATATATGTGTACATGCTAGCCATTCTTGCTCTCGAATACTTGTTTTCTGCTGCTCTTTTCACTCCACCACGGCTATTTTCACTGGAGATGTTCCCGCGATGTACCATCAGCTTATTCCCACTGTGGAAATACTCTGGATATTTTTGCAACATAAGAAAACGCCACAAAAATCTAATTTGTCTCCCGGTGGATATGAAAAAATATACTTTAAAAAGGGAGCATTTTTTCTTCTTATCTCAAACAGTAGCATTTTGTTGAACTGGAATGACAGCAAATCACCATAAGTAAACAAAGTCGAGCAAGTTATTTGAAGACTCAATTTACAGCGACCTTCTTTGCTATAACAGGAACACTACATCTTCAGGGTAAGTTATCAAGTTCTTTTTTCTGTGAGGCATAAATTAGGCTTTTTCCTCCATTTTATAGCTGGAGAAATAGCCAATACTGACATCCCATAATAAACCTTAGTGGGTAACTGAAGGCAGAATTTGGCATGATACGACTCCTTGAGGAGCACAGAAATTTAGCCCAGGATCTAGAACTACAACTCAATTCTGGCAAGTCCATCCTAAGGTCAAACAACATTGCTTCCCAGGATCGCAGTGCTTCCACTGATGTAAATCTGGAGGGGCACCATAAATGACCCTTCCAGGCATGTTTAATAAAACTGCTACTCAAATATGGGTCAGTGTGAGGACAAGAAACAGCACAAACAAGACTCTTGCCAATAAACTCAGCTTGGAAAGTCAAGCAGAGAACTTTCTTCTTATGCACTTTGGCATAAGTCCAGGGAAGTCAGTAGAGTTATGGAAATGCTACCCTCTGCAAATCTTTTCATACAGCATCTTTAGTGCCCATTCAGGGGACCAAAAGAGCAATCCTTTAACGCAGGTGAGCTTCTAAGAATAATCAAGGAGGGACCATTCCTGCAAACACATTTTAAATACATTCATGCATGCCAAGTAGTTTTCTTGAGCTCCCGTGTCATAAAGAGAAATTTCTGCAGGAAAAGAACCTAATTTAAGATCAGATACAAGGAGAAGGTTTGAATGCACTTTGAATCTACTTTGAACCCAGAGGAGTTGCCAGGAACGCAGGTCTGTCTTTACAAAAACTTCTGTGGGAAAAGCTCTTCACTGAAGTTATATCACGGTGAAATTCTGGTTTCTCTTTAAGAAGTTTTAAAACTAAGAGGAAATAGGACATGTTAACTTGGCCTAAAGGATAACTCTTTCCCTTTCTCCCCACTGACCGTATACAGAGAGAGCTGACTGAGCCTGGACTCCTAAAGCAGACTCTTAACAGAAAGGTCTGAAAACTGGGAAGTGTCAGGTTGTCCCCTCTTTCCCTCCCTCATCACTAATTTACTGGTTTTTGTCTGGAAGAAAGAAACGTTGGGAACTGAAGGGTGAGAGTGGGCAGGGAAACACATTCAGAAGTAACATTTTTAATATCTTCTGTTTTGCTATTACTCAAGCTGGAAGGCAAGCAGGACAAGGTAGAATAAAAATGTATCCCACGTTCTCCATTTTTAATCACATTCCATTTTGTGTTTCTTTATTTTAAAATCAGAAAAGCTTGAAATGAGAATTTTTCCATGAAAATTCAAAAAAAGAAAAGAATGACCCGTTTTCTATAGGCCCCTCCTCTCTCAATTTTGAAATTTAAAGCAGTTTCACCAACTGTTCTGTGGATATGCATTTGTAGCCTCCAGGGAGTAGGAAGTCCAGTGGAGTAGACACATTTTCTTCAAGAAAAAACAAAACAAAAAAACCTAGTTCGCTTTTTTAATCCAAATATATTATACATCAAAACAATGTTTCTACACCTGCCTAAGCAAATATACTATTGTCGTGGTTTAACCTGGCAGGCAGCCAAATACCACGCAGCTGCTCGCTCACTCCCCCCACCACCACCACAGCGGGACGGGGAGAGAATCGGAAGGGTAAGAGTGAGGAAAACTCGTGGGTTGAGATAAAGACAGTTTAATAGAACAGAAAAGGGAAAATAATAATGATAATGATAGACTATACAAAATGAGTGATGCACAATGCAATTGCTCACCACCCGCGCTGACCGATAACCAAGTAGCGATCGGCCCTTCCTGGATCGTGCCTACCATTCATATACTGAGCATGACATCACATGGTATGGAATACCCCGTTGGCCAGCTGGGCTGGCTGTCCTGATTATGTTCCCTCCCATCTTGTGTACCTAGCTCAGTCAGTAGGCATGGGAGCTGTCCTTGGACTAGGAGGGCGCTTAGCAACAACTGAAAACATCAGTGTGTTATCAACATTCTCCTCATACTAAATCCAAAACACAGCACTAGGAAGAAATTTAACCCTATCCCAGCCGAAACCAGGACAACTATTTTCCATATAACCAGCATATTATGTAATATATTGAGAAGTCAACATCTGAGGCACCACAAAAGTCACAGTCTGAGACAATGCTTGCCCGTAGACTGTCTGTCTGGGCCATCGTGCAGACAAACAGCCCAACCACGGTTGGATTCATCATGCTACTGATTTCTAAGCAGTGGGCAGAGATCAGCCCAGACTGCAAGCATGCATGTCTGCCACTGCTCCTTGTTCCTGCCTCGGGAAGCTGCAGTTAAAAGTGCATATCCCCAGTAGGATCAAGCGTTTACCAAACAGTAGCTGTAGTGACCCCTGGTCCCTCAAGTGTCTCTCTCACTCTTTGCTTCTCAACCACTAAGATCTACCAAAGACCCCCAACCCCATTTTCACCTGTTTTTTCTCTTCCTACAAATGCTATTATAAAGATTAAATAATTTTCCCTTTGGCTATTTTTGTTTGAATTATAACTCATTCCAACGCTCAAAGGCAATAATCCCTAAACTAAGGGTTTTGTCAGAATTCCAGAGAGCAATGTTTAGGAAACGAGACCACTTTTTTGGTGCAGCTATGATAATAAACTCTATAATGAAAATTGAGTATGATATTAACATCTTGTTGAATAGGCAAGATGTCAGATTTACAACATATTAAATGTGTTGAATGTGATCATAGAGATATTAACATTCCACTGAGACATCGGAGCTCTGGGCAGGAAGTTATTTACAATGAAATAACGCATCCAATGAAGTTATTTGCTCTCTTATAAAAAGAATTGTGAGCATACTTTTTTTGGTGTGTTTTCACAAATTTCTAAATTGTCAGCATTTACCCATTACTCGTAAAATATTATGATAATACTTCATGTATTTCTTCATCCATTTTGCAGACTGCACCAGGTTAGCAAATGTGACGCCCATCTACAAGAAGGGCCGGAAGGAGGATCCAGGGAACTACAGGCCTGTCAGTCTGACCTCGGTGCCGGGGAAGGTTATGGAGCAGATCATCTTGAGTGCCATCACGCGGCACGTACGGGACAACCAGGTGATCAGGCCCAGTCAGCATGGGTTTATGAAAGGCAGGTCCTGCTTGACTAACCTGATCTCCTTCCATGACAAGGTGACCCGCTTAGTGGACGAGGGAAAGGCTGTGGATGTAGTTTACCTGGACTTTAGTAAAGCCTTTGACACCATTTCCCACAGCATTCTCCTGGAGAAACTGGCTGCTCATGGCTTGGATGGGCGTACTCTTCGCTGGGTTAAAAACTGGGTGGATGGCCGGGCCCAAAGAGTGGTGGTGAATAGAGTTAAATCCAGTTGGCGGCCGGTCACGAGTGGTGTTCCCCAGGGCTCAGTTTTGGGGCCGGTCCTGTTCAATATCTTCATCAATGATCTGGATGAGGGGATCGAGTGCACCCTCAGTAAGTTTGCAGACGACACCAAGTTGGGCGGGAGTGTTGATCTGCTCGAGGGTAGGAAGGCTCTGCAGAGGGATCTGGACAGGCTGGATCGATGGGCCGAGGCCAACTGTATGAGATTCAACAAGGCCAAGTGCCGGGTCCTGCACTTGGGCCACAACAACCCCAGGCAACGCTACAGGCTTGGGGAAGAGTGGCTGGAAAGCTGCCTGGCGGAAAAGGACCTGGGGGTGTTGGTCGACAGCCGGCTGAATATGAGCCGGCAGTGTGCCCAGGTGGCCAAGAAGGCCAATAGCATCCTTGCTTGTATCAGAAATAGTGTGGCCAGCAGGACTAGGGAAGTGATTGTCCCTTTGTACTCATAGAATCATAGAATCATTAAGGTTGGAAAAGACCTCTAAGATCATCGAGTCCAACCATCAACCCAACGCCACCATGCCCACTACACCATGTCCCTAAGCGCCTCATCTACACGTCTTTTAAATACTTCCAGGGATGGTGACTCAACCACTTCCCTGGGCAGCCTGTTCCAAGGCTTGACCACTCTTTCAGTAAAGAAATTTTTCCTAATGTCGTAGCAGGTCGTTAACTGCTTCCTCTTGGATTATGGGGGGTTTATCCTGCTCGCCGTCCCTGTCTTCCAGCTCAGGGGGCTGAATACCCTGAGGATAACTGGTCTGACTACTAAAGACTGAGGCAAAGAAGGCATTAAGTACCTCAGCCTTATCCTCGTCCTCGGTGGCAATGTTCCCCCCGCATCCAATAAAGGATGGAGATTCTCCTTGGCTCTCGTTTTGTCATTAATATACTTGTAAAAACATTTTTTGTTGTCTCTCACGACAGTGGCCAGATTGTGTTCTAGCTGGGCTTTTGCCTTTCTAATTTCCTCTCTGCACGACCTAATGAGATCCCTGTACTCTTCTTGAGTTGCCTGCCCCTTCTTCCACAAGTGATAAACTCTCCTTTTTTTCCTGAGTCCCAGCCAGAGCTCCCCGTTCAGCCAGGCTGGTCGTCTTCCCCGCCCGTTCTTCTTGCGGCACATGGGGACAGCCTGCTCCTGCGCCTTTAAGACTTTCTTCTTGAAGAGTGTCCAGCCTTCCTGGACCCCTTTGCCCTTCAGGACTGTCTCCCAAGGGACTCTCTCAACCAGTGTCCTGAGCAGGCACTTGTGAGACCGCACCTCGAATACTGTGTTCAGTTTTGGGCCCCTCACTACAGGACAGACATTGAGGTGCTGGAGCGTGTCCAAAGAAGGACAACGAAGCTGGTGAAGGGTCTAGAGAACAAGTCCTATGAGGAGCAGCTGAGGGAACTGGGACTGTTTAGCCTGGAGAAAAGGAGGCTGAGGGGAGACCTCATCGCGCTCTACAACTACCTGGAAGGAGGTTGTAGCGAGGTGGGTGTCGGTCTCTTCTCCCAAGTAACAAGCGATAGGACAAGAGGAAATGGCCTCAAGTTGCGCCAGGGGAGGTTTAGATTGGATATTAGGAAAAATTTCTTCACCGAAAGGGTTGTCAAGCATTGGAACAGGCTGCCCAGGGAAGTGGTTGAGTCACCATCCCTGGAGGTATTTAAAAGACGTGTAGACGTGGCGCTTAGGGACATGGTTTAGTGGTGGACTTGGCAGTGTTAGGTTAACGGTTGGACTCGATGATCTTAAGGGTCTTTTCCAACCTAAATGATTCTATCTATCTTCTTGGACTTACGCGTCTTGTTACAGAGAATTAGGTTGTCAACCTTCCCCCTCAAGGGAGGGTAATGAGACTATGAAGCCAACACGAACACTGCTGTTTTACATCGGAAGCTATGCACCACTAATTTCTCCATAGAAAGACTTTTGTTCATCATACACTTGCTAGCCCAGATGAATATTGTCCTATGCTTCTCCAAACTCTCTCTCTAGTGTAACTTGCCTTTAACTTACTATAAGCCTATTCATTCTCCGAGAACAAACCCTTTAAAAGTTCTGATTATAGCTTTGATTTTGTCTCTCTTGCCCACTTAAAACATTGTGTATGCGCCGCTTTAGCTCCCAGCCCATTTAAAAACGAAGGAGGAAAAATTCTGTTTGATGTGTATTTACTACTTTATGGCTGCTAATATTAATACAGTGAATATAATCACTGTGTATTTCACCTTATTTAAATTCCAGTACAGATCATCAATTAAAATGCATGTGGTTAGAATTTAAGTTTAACAAAAAAAACAGAAGTACATGTTTTTAATAGCTGGATGTAAGCTAAATGCTTTATGGACTCGTACTTCATTTTTTGAACCAGGATCAACAATGAAATCAACACAACATGATGGAAAACACTCTGAGATTACTGTCTGCGACTGAAATTGTTTTTCTCTTCGATTGTTAAACAGAGCTACCCTCAAGGAGATTCAAACGAATTGCTTTATTTTCCTAGGCCAAAAAGAAACTGAGTGAGCACTGTATGGATTCTGCTCTGCATTGTTTTTGCTTACAATTGGAACAACATAGAAGAAATGGCAAAGTAGAGCAGTAGAATGACATTTGCTACTGTTAGTTTGCAAAAGAAGCCACCATTAGTTTGAAAATTGAAACCGAGCAAACAGAAAATGGACAACAGAGAGAAAAAAAATCTGAGCAGAATTTGGGGGGAAGTTTTTTTACTGTAAATCAAATGTCAACTCTGCTTACTTGGATGGTAGGTGCAAGTCTCAGCCTCTTAGTAAGAGTGAATTTTAAAGACAAGAACACTGGAGTGTCCCATATGGGTCTGTAGGAGACATAAGCAACACAAGCGAAGGTCACCAGAGCAGATCTTCTCCCTGTCACTGACTTAGCACAAAACAAGCCCACTACAATCCCTCCGACCCCAACAGCTCCAGCTGAAGTGACACTGATATTGAACACCCAGCAATGACTCACACATTGAGAGAAAAGTCATCTCAGGACTCGGGGCACTGCGGTGGAGACAAAACCAAAAGGTTAAACTCAAGGTTGTGAGAATTCAGCACAATCTCAACAAAAACCAAAATCACACATGCCCCAAACTACCAGCATTGCACAAGAGCAAGCGCAATCTGGAATGTGATATATCCCAGGTAAAGTTTCTCTGCACATCTGTAAATCAGCGTTACGGGCCACACCAGGTATCTTGCACATGTCTACTTTGTGTGATTTTGTTGCACACACAGAGTAACTGCTCTCCCAAACATGCAATGACAGAAAAAAAAGGCAGGCACAGCACAAGTCTCAGAAAACCTGTTCCCCCCGTGCTCTTCCTACTGGGCAATGGCTTTCACAGCAGAATATGGGCAATCCCATCTTATCTGGGATGTCTAGCAAGCCTGATCTATTTTTCCAAGTGTAGTTTAAATATTTAATGTTCAACTGCTTCTCAATAATTCTGTGCTGTGACAATGAGTGAAGGCAATCTGAACTGAGCAAAGACTGAACGGGCAATTTAAGTATCTGCCTGTAAGGTTGTCGTGGTTTAACCCCAGCCAGCAAATAAACCCCATGCAGCCGCTCGCTCATCCCCCCGCCTCCGGTGGGATGGGGAGAGAATCGGGAGGGCACAAGGAGGAAAACTCCCGGGTTGAGATAAAAACAGTTTAATAATTGAAATAAAACAAAGTAGAACAGTAATAATAACAATGAGAACAACAACAATAACAGAATACACAAAGCAGGCAATGCACAATGCAACTGCTCACCGACCGCTGACCGCGTGTCACGAACGGGGGCGAGCCCCCCCACCCCCCCCCCACAGTTTTTATACTGAGCATGACATCACATGGTATAGAATATACCATGGGGAACCACCCCGGCTGTGCTCCCCCCCACCACAACAGCTTCCCCTGCACTTGGCAGGGCATGGGAGGCCAAAAAGGTGCAAGCACCACCCCACAACAACCAAAGCATCGATGGGCCATCAACGCTCCTCTTATACCAAACCCAAAACACAGCACACCCCCCAAGCTACTGGGAAGAAAGTTAACTCTGTCCCAGCCGGAACCAGGACAAAGGTGTTCCTCCTGCCCTCATACAGACCTGCGCTTTACAGAAGGGAGAGAGATTTTCCAAATTGAGGAAATGAAAGAAGAGGAGAGGCTGTCAAAGGAAGATGCAGCAGCTCTTGTAGCTTAGCTCCGAGTCTAGTTGGGAGAACAGGCATCCTCCTCAGGGTGTGCACGTGTGTGATTTTGGTTTTGGCTGATGTTTTGTTTTCCTGGGTTCTACTCAAATAGAAGTCTGGAAGCATTTAAATTATACTTCTTTGGGAAGTGATTGCCTCCCTTCTATCACACACATATCTGTCACACAAACCACCAGTAAGATGACATTTTTCTTTTTTTGTGTCTTTATTCGTTTTTTTTCTGCCTGTTCCATGCCCCTGTTTTTTTCCTTTCTCTTCCTTGCTGCTCTGTATCTTTATCCTTCCATTCCTCCCTTTTCTGCCTTACTTATTTTGACTGCAATCAGTAGAAAACAATCCAGCTCAACGGGTCTCTATCACAATGGGAGCAGTAATACAAGTATTAATAACGTCCTGCTGTTAGCAAGAGAGACTGCAATCACTTTTTTAAGGACAAAGCAGTCTGACCTTAGGGAGCATATACAATACTTAGGATATTTACAAAAGTCATATTCCCTTTGGCAGCCTATTTTTATTACATGTTTTGTATCAGCCCTGGGGCTACTATTTTGTTTGTCTGGAGTCTCTGTGCTAGACAACATGCCTGGGAAAGTCAGCTCATATTTAACCCTATATTCTGTAGATGAAAACCATAATACAATGTACCTGGATTTCATTATCGATCAAACCACCAAGGAGGGCACTTATCATAAAGCTCTTGGCTTGCCAGTTTTAAAATTCTCCAAACTGCTTTGATGTGAACATCAAAAACTTCTGGACTACACGAACAACTATTTGCCAGACCTCATCCTTTAATTGTAGCAATTCCTACCTCAGTGCACCACTCACAGTAATTATGCAACGTTCTGAAAGATCATTAATTATATTGGTTCATTTTGGAGTGAACTGACTGTACTGAGGAGACACTGCACAGTAAACCCACAGCAGCACCACGTTTTGCTGCAGGAGGCTTTGCTCCAGCCAGTAACATCCATATCTGCTGAGATCTCAGGTGAGCGAAGTGTCCCTAACCTCACCAAAATTCAGTAAGAATTAAGATCCGTAGCCTTAGGACCTGAGACAGCAAAGTGACCCAGAAAGTCATGGCCACCAAAATGCTGTATGGAAACCTACAGACACATGTGTGGCATTGGTGTTACTCTTAACCAGCAGATATTCACAATGTATCACAGTAAGTGAGAACAATCTGTTCCCTTGGCAATCACAGCAAAGGAAATCGAATCAAACTAAGGACTGACAGGCAGCTGTGGAATTACAGCTGTTGTGTATGTTTAGTTTTCTAAAACCAAAACAAAATTCAAAATCTTATCCTCTCTTAAATTTTCAGCAAAATTCCACCATGGAGTGCATTTCCCTGCAAGATAACTGGAGATTAAGCAGTACTTTGCTCTAATCAGATAAATTTATTGTTTATAATATTATAATATCAATTGGGGCTTTTCCAATTCTATTAAAACTGAAATGATCAGCAAAACTTCAGAGAGGAAACACAACAGCAACAATAAAAAAGAAATCTCTAAAAAGAAAAGTCAGACGATAAGATGACAAAATGTCATCCTTGCTTACTCCAGCTGAAAGCTTCAAAATTGTATACAGCAATGTTTTCCGGTTGGAAAGCTCTGCAACATGCTCGTTGAGTATCTGGGAACCAGGAATTGCATATGGTCCCCAAGGGCATATTAGTGAAAGTGCTGATCTTTGTGAAACAGCTACAATCCAACTTACTTGCAATTACTTTTATCTTTTAAGAATGTGCAAAATGATACAGTCTATAAAAATAGTAGGCTCCACCAGCAATATCAGCATTCAAGAGAGTACAAAGAAATGCTTTTTGAGGCATGCCATCTCTGGTTAGCATCCGAATTAAGTAGGGTGTAAGTATATATGCATTCTCTTTGCAATTTGAATGAAGACATTTGAATTGTCTTTTTGTTATGAAGTGTAGAGCAATCTTTCACAGCAAAATTTAAAACCTGAAATGTAAAATACTTGTAGCTGCTAATTATCAGATGAAGCAGCTGACAATCCACATTGAAATGCATTCGTCCTATTTAAAAGACCTTTTGCTTGTGAAATACTAGAAAAAAAGTTATTGATGAAGTTCTAAGCCAAGATTTAAGCCCCACAACATGGCCTTTATTTACCATCATTAGCTAGGACTATTCTGCCAAGCACTCTTATTCTAAACCACCAGCAGCCTCTTACTCCCTGTGGGTCCCGCAGAAGGAAGGAGCAGGAATGGCCTCTGTCACTACACACGCAGAATTAGGGTATAATCTGTTCCTTGAGGAACTTACACACTTCACTTTTAGCAAAAGATGCAGGAAATAGAGAATGCTCACCGTGATGTCAGAGAAAGATGGATAATTTCTCTCACAATAGTCTATTTGTTTAAAAAAAAATCAGTTTAGTCAACTAATTTAGTCAACTTTATTTGCAAGTTGAGAGGGAATTAGACTAATAGTTTAAGCTGAATAAAAGAAAAAAAAATCTTCCCTTTGCCCACGAAGGCAATAGCTAAAGTGTTCTTCCAGGATATGCAGATCCAGGTTCAAATTTTCATCTGCCTGATTCATGCATGCTGGTTTCCTTAATTTAGTCCTTTATTTTTATCAAAAAATTCTGAAAAGGAGCAAAACTATTTCTTTCAAGTCAATTTGCAACAATATTTAAGTGTCTAGTAGACAAAGAGATTTACATAATCATGGGATACAAATATTCTCATTTTCCCATCTGTTTCATGCTTGAATCTTCCTACAACTGGTGATTGACAAACAGCTTCCTACTAGCAAATGTTTCTGTTAAGTCTGTATATTGTCACTCTGAATCATTTTCACTGCTCTCGCTGAATTCTAACTGAATATAATATTTAGCTCTCCTAATA
Organism: Calonectris borealis; assembly: GCF_964195595.1. Classification (NCBI taxonomy): domain Eukaryota; kingdom Metazoa; phylum Chordata; class Aves; order Procellariiformes; family Procellariidae; genus Calonectris; species Calonectris borealis. The sequence continues at coordinate 37,512,058 of NC_134351.1, read as the reverse complement.
AACAGTTAGTATGTATAATTAATTAGGTGATCAAGTTTTGCTGGTTTTTAAAAAGGGGGCAACTCCAATTAATAAATTGTACCAGATTACATGTTGAGCCTCCTTGAACTTGGAAGTGACATAACCACTACCATCCCCTTATGGGAACACAGCTACACTATCAAGATAAAACGAGGGGATGCCCATTCCAGATGCTGCTTTTCCTTCTGGACCACGGCAACAATGTACGGTAGCACTGTTTAAAATGAAAATGAATGAAGGACTGTAATGAAAAGGACTACTGCTAAGATGTACAAAATGAATTGTCACATGCAAGTGATAACACACAGAAGCACTGAAGAAAACTGCAGCAACATTCGTGTAATTTAACATGCCAACAAATTGTTTAAATTTCTATCTGAGAGTGAAACAGGTTAATATCACATTCAAATAGCTGGAGAAGGCAGTAACATGTAATTGGGGCCTCATACTCTCATGCTGCCCAAATTTCATCAAATTTGATGAATTTTGCAGACAGTAGGAATTCTGGAGGTCTGGAGCACAAGTCTTATGAGGAGCGGCTGAGGGAACTGGGACTGTTTAGTCTGGAGAAGAGGAGGCTGAGGGGAGACCTCATCGCACTCTACAACTACCTGAAAGGAGGTTGTAGCGAGGTGGGTGTTGGTCTCTTCTCCCAAGTAACTAGCAATAAGACGAGAGGAAATGGCCTCAAGTTGCACCAAGGGAGGTTTAGATTGGACATTAGGAAAAATTTCTTTACTGAAAGAGTCGTTAAACATTGGAACAGGCTGCCCATGGAAGTGGTTGAGTCACCATCCCTGGAAGTATTTAAA